>NC_079221.1:51552926-51790426 GCF_029633865.1 Lampris incognitus | reverse complement strand
AAATCCTACATGACATGAAAGTGTGAGATTTACTTTGAAACATTACTGAATCCCCCAACCTCTGAAACCAGAGTTTAGCCTCCTCAGAAAATGAACAAAATAAATGTGGTCATCCATTGATAAAAGTCGGTGCTTCACACAATATGTTTAGAAAACTGCTGATTTCAGAGTTTCCAGTCACGTTGCCTTGTTATTTGAGAGCAATGTAAAGAATTATGATTTTAACCAAATATAACCTTGTAGTGGTTATGGGGCTACATAATTCCCCTTATTGAGCTGGTAGGAACGTTGGTTTACAGCTGCTGTTTTCCCAGTTCGGGTTTGCAGTGACGCACTTCCGCTGCGCGGGTTTTTGTTGTTTTTGTAATGGGGGAAGGAATAAATGGTGCACGTTGTGTAGCCGAAAGAGAAAGCTGTCACGACTCCTGCTTGAGCTCCTCTACACTGGTGACCCCGACGTTTGTCTCTTGGTAGTTATCAGAGACAATCTTTCCATCGAACATGGTTGACGACATCAACGCGGTTTCTCTCAAACTGCCAGAGTTCTGGGAGTCATCGGCCCCGACGTGGTTCGCCCAGGCGGACGCGCAGTTTGCTATCCGCAAGATAACGGACGACGCTACTAAATACTACCACGTGGTATCGGCGCTCGGGGGTTCGACTGCAACTAGAGTGGTGAGTCTCCTTACAAATCCTCCGGCGGCAGACAAATACAAGGGGCTCAGAGACCACCTCTTGAAGCCTTTTGAACTGTCCGACGCCGAGAGGGCCCACCGCCTCTTTTCTCTGCAAGGCTTGGGTGACAGCAGACCACCCGAGCTGGTTCTGCGACAGCTGCCTGCTCAGGTGCGGGCCGCTTTGGCTAACACCAGCATCACCGATTGCCGCAAGCTAGCTGAAGAAGCTGACAAGTTCTTCCTGGCCAGCCAACAGCAGCACTGCGCGTCCGCGCTCACCCCTGCCCACCCCCACACGCCACCACCTGGTGACTCCATGGTGGTCGCCGCGGCAACCCCCGGTCGGCGACAGGAGCCCGGCCTGTGCTTTTACCATGCAAACATGGCCGGCGCCAGGATTGTTTCTCTCCTGGTGCTAAAGGTGGGCTAGACCAATACGTGGGGGTGCTAAGAAAATAGTTGATTTTCAGAAGTTCAGAGTTACTTTAGAAGGAAGTTCTCGTTTTTTTCAATAAAAACAGATATGGCACACAGCACATTCGATATAAATGTCGTTTTTAATTGAATTTGGCCAAAGAATATTAAACAAAATAGCTATAGTGTAGTGTGTAGCCTAATACAAGTGACCACAACTTCACATCACAAGGCAATGACAAAAACCGCCTTTCACGTGCAAAGGTTTTTTTTCCCACCGGGCAGCGCCGATGCAGCCACAATTAATAACAACACAGGCCTACATCCAAAATGCGATAATAAAAATAAGTGCATTTATACCATATGCATAAACAGACAACTGTGCATTGGTAATACATCTAATAGTGTTTGGATGAAATGGCAATCACAACGTCAGTAAAATTAAATCAATAATATCCAAAGGATTGCCACAACGAGAAGTGCAATGCATTTAGCCTATGCATGTTCACTGTGCACACACTTGTAAAACGAATTTAGCGATTATATTTGCAACAGTGCTTGTTGGCCGACAAAAGGCCTATGCATGCGTCTGGTTGTCCCTTCCAGATCCAGATCAGCGCCATTGAATCGTATTCCCACCACTAGATGGGCGCGGCGGCTCTGTCAATAAATAAAAGGCCTTTCAGTTGCAAATTCATAATAATAGATGAGCCTACGACAGGCGCACAATAAACTAAATTAGCCAACTTAATACCACATAACAATACAATATCCTATGGCATATTTATAATAAATTAATCAGTTAGTACTCACCAAGTCAAAGTGTTGTTTTATAGAAGGACGATGCATCTGTTGTTGTGGTTCAGTGCAAATGAGTCTGTTATCTTCTGGACATCCAGGGCCTTGGTTCTTTCTGCATGTGTGGACAGGCAGGCAAGGTGCTGAGTCGAGGGTTTGCCATTCTGTTTCTCAGGTAGGTTTTTACACGCCGCATGCAGGAAAAACTGCACTCACATGACGCGGAGGTTACTGGCAGTGTGACAGATATGCGTAAAAGTTTATAGATGTCCACGAAGGAGTCTTTGTAAGGTTTAAGCATGGACAGGAATTCAGGAGTGCTGCCAACTGTCTCGCCCTGTTCTTTTTTTCTTTCCAAGAGCCGGCGCACTTGGTGCACCTCGGCCAGCAATTTGTCCTCTCTGATTCCATAGTGATGTGCCATGGGCACAAGGCTCTCCTTTTGAAGGAATGTGACATGCTTGGGGTTGAGGGCTGACGTTCCCATGATAACTAGACCTGCTTCTGTGGAAAAGCGTCGGGTCATTACATTCACAAGTCGGTCAATGACAGGGTAGAATGAGGACGTTCGGATTTCATCCGGAGAGGACATGGATGGATGTTCTGTTTGAATTGGAGCTTCAACTATAAAGTCCTGTAGATGGCGAGGTTGTTGGGATTGTCTCTTCTCTTGTGGGGGTTGTACGGAGACACCGACCATTGCGCACAGGGCCTCTGCCTTGCTCCATATGGCTCTCCAAGAGTCCTCTGTGCGCTTTTCTTTTATGCTCGTGATGACCGAGTGTGCGAGGTCAGTGGCAGTCTCGAGCAAAAGATCAGGGGACTGTAGAGTGTCAGACATGAACTTTGCTGTGCGGAACAGGTCCTCAAACAGGATAAGGTGGAGGATGAATTCAGCATCAATGAGTGAGAGTAGTGACCGCGCGTCAGTCGATCTGCGTGAATTTGGCTGCCACTTGATGTCATTTAAAGTTGCATGATGGCTGGGAGGGTTTTTTGCACTGCCCACGGCGCCCGCAGATCCCTACTCTCATCTACCATCAATGCAAATAGTTCAGCATCTTGTATTTCACAACTTATCTGATCCCTAATCTTATTTGCCATAATGTCTAGTATTTCATTCTGTATATCATGATGCGTGTATTTAGCATTTCTAGGATTATCTGAGATTTTCTGTGCAACTGTTTTGTCGAATTTGCCTATTACCTGTAAAAGTTCAAGGAAGTTTCCCTGTTTGACAGCCATGTCGTTTTCTATGTCTCCTCTCTGTGAAAGTCCCTGGTATGCAGTGTAACGCAATGACTCCGCAACTGCTCTCATATACTCTCTGTTCGCTCGGACTATTTTCGAATGTCCATCACTCAGTGCATTGCATATTGTTGAACCAGACTCTTTCTGAATAGTCCACTCATTCCACGCTGTCATTGCATATTTATGCTCCACACTAGCATTGTGTGTCTTGAACGAACCTGTCGCCGTCTTCCAGTTCTGGTAGCCATAGTGGGTAAATGCCGCCTTCTCTCCATGGTTTCCTGGACGTTGAAAGTGGCGACATGCAAAGCAGAAAGCACGGTCCTTTGAAATAGAATATTCCAGCCGTTTGTAATCCTCATACCATCTACGATTGAAGTAGCGATCCTGCTGTCCAACTTTTCTGGCTGGATAACGCTGAAGAAGTGGGCGCCTTGGTTTTTCAATAGGTGACTTGTCACAGCCTCTCGCCCTTGACATCAAAGCGATCGCCCTTGACACCTGCTACACCAGCTGACACCTGCTACACCAGCTGACACCTGCTACGCCAGCTGACACCTGCTACACCAGCTGACACCTGCTGACCCCCCCTTCACCCCGGCAATCGCCCTCACCCTTAAAAGGCCTCCACTATGGACCAGTCTTCGCTGGAACGTCGCCATTCATGGACTTCTGCTTGCCTGCCTACCTGCCACAGAGCCAACTCCTGCTCTACCCCCGAGATTGGTCACTTCAATAAAGACTGGATTCTTCCCTTACCTGGTTGTCCCGTCTGCTTTTGGGTTCTTTCCCGATACGTGACAGTACGTTCCAGCCACTATGGACCCAGCAGACCATCCCACCACAGACCTGGCCACGGTCTGCCAGGCTGTAGCCAACCAGGAATCGGTCCTCGGCCAGCACAGCCAGGTGCTACAGGGGATGGCTGATGCCCTCCGTGGGCTCAGCTCAAAGATCTCCGGAATCCAGACCCAACTTAGTGCCTCCGCTAGCCCGGGATCCGCCCCTCCAGCTTCGCCACCCCCAGCGCCATCAACTTCGGCTAAGGAACCATGGGTTGCCCCGCCCGATAAGTATGGTGGAGGTATCGGACTTTGTCGCCCTTTTTTGATGCAGTGTGAGATTGTGTTTAACCAGCAGCCCCAGTCATATTCCACGGATGGAGCCAAAGTCGCTTACATCATGGGTCTTCTCCGGGGAAGCGCCCTGGATTGGGCTACAGCGGTGTGGGAGATGTGGGCCTCCACTTCCTCATCCTACGCAGAGTTCACCACGGCTTTTCGCCAGGTTTTTGATCATCCCGTGCGGGGAAAGGATGCGTCAAAAAGACTGATCTCTCTCCGCCAGGGTTCCCGCAGCGTCGCTGACAACTCAGTTGAGTTCCGTACGCTATCAGCGGAGAGCGGATGGAACAACGAGTCCCTCCAGGCCGGCTTTTCCAACAGGCTAAGCGAATCCATAAAGGACGAATTGGTTTCCTACCCCGAGCCTGGAGGGTTGGAGGAATTGGTTACCCTGGCCATTCGTGTGGACAACCGTCTCCGGGAGCGGAGGCGAGAGAGGACACACCGCTTTCCTGGTCACAACAACTTACCACGGGCCACACCTCCAAACTCTGGGGGCCGAGCTCGCTCGACTGAGGTTGCCGTCCTCCGAGAAAGCCCGAGGCGTGACTCTTCCCCAGCTTCGGAGCCGATGCAACTCGGCCGCTTCCGGCTCAACCTGTAGGAGCGTCTACGCCACATCACTGAGAACAGCTGCTTGTATTGTGGTCAGCCTGGTCACTTTCTCGCCTCCTGCCCTCACCGTTCCGTCAAACTAGCACGCTCACGAGGGAGGGGGAGGATCCTTGTGAGCCCAACTGTCTGCCCTCTGTCTCCTCGTCCACGTACCCAGTTGCAAGCTACCATCAGTTTTAAAGGTCAGTCCACTAAACTTTTGGCTTTAATTGACTCTGGAGCTGATGAAAGCTTTTTGGAGGCAAGTGTTGTGAAGCAGCTAGGTCTTGCCACTGTGAGTCTGGACCAGCCTCTTGAAGCTATTGCCCTGGATGGACGTCTCCTGGCCCGGATAACCTCTAAGACCGAGCCTGTGCGCCTCCTGTTGTCGGGAAACCACCAAGAGGAGTTAAGTTTTTTCGTTATCAATTCTCCATTTGTTCCCATTATACTTGGTCATCCCTGGCTGGTTAAGCATAGTCCCCATATTGATTGGTCATCGGCCAGAATTTCAAGTTGGAGTCCCGTCTGTCATGCCATATGCCTCCAGTCTGCTCTGCCTCAGTCTGTCCCCTGTCAGGTGTCAAGCTCTGAGACCTCTGACCTGTCACTGGTGCCTCCAGAGTACCATGACCTCCAAGCCGTGTTCAACAAGCAGCAAGCTCTCTCCCTGCCTCCTCATCGCCCCTATGATTGCGCTATTGACCTGCTGCCAGGCGCTCCCCTCCCCAGCAGCCGCCTATATAGCCTCTCCAAGCCTGAGCGGGAGTCCATGGAGAGGTACATCAAGAACTCCTTGGCTGCTGGTCTTATTCGCCCGTCATCATCACCCCTTGGTGCGGGGTTCTTTTTTGTGGCCAAGAAGGACAAGACCCTCCGGCCGTGTATTGACTATAGAGGCCTCAATAACATCACAGTCAAGAATAAGTACCCTCTGCCCCTCATGACTTCCACTTTTGATTCTCTCCAGGGAGCCACAGTGTTCACTAAACTAGACCTCCGCAATGCTTACCACCTGGTCCGGGTTCGAGACGGAGATGAATGGAAGACTGCCTTCAACACCCCCCTGGAGCATTTTGAATATCTGGTGATGCCGTTTGGTCTCACTAATGCCCCAGCTGTCTTCCAGAGTCTGGTCAATGACGTCCTACGTGACATGTTGGATCGTTTCGTTTTTGTTTACCTGGATGATATCCTGATTTTTTCCAGAGACCTGTCAGAGCATGTCATGCACGTCCGCCAAGTCCTTCAACGGCTTCTGGAGAACCGCCTTTTCGTAAAAGCAGAGAAGTGCGAATTCCATGCCCCCTCAGTCACCTTCCTGGGCTACATCGTGGCCGATGGGCAGGTGAGAATGGACCCCGCCAAGGTCAGAGCGGTTCTTGAGTGGCCAAGCCCGACCAGCCGTAAGCAGCTTCAGAGGTTCCTCGGGTTTGCCAACTTCTACAGACGGTTCATCCGCAACTACAGCCGCGTTGCGGCCCCACTAACCGCTCTTACCTCCACCTCCAGACCGTTCTTGTGGACCCCTGTAGCAGAGGCAGCTTTCCAAGCCCTCAAGCACCGCTTCACCACTGCTCCTATCCTCATCCAGCCAGACCCAACCAAGCAGTTCGTTGTAGAAGTAGACGCCTCTGAGATTGGGATGGGGGCGGTCCTTTCTCAGCGCTCCAGTGAGGATGGCAAGACACACCCCTGTGCCTTCCTGTCTCGCCGTCTCTCCCCAGCTGAAAGGAACTATGATGTGGGGAATCGTGAGCTCCTGGCGGTGAAATTGGCACTGAAGGAATGGCGACATTTTCTGGAGGGGTCTGAGCTTCCTTTTATAGTGTGGACTGACCATAAGAACCTGGAATACATCCAGTCAGCAAAGCGACTCACCGCGCGCCAAGCCCGGTGGGCGCTCTTTTTTGGTCGTTTTAATTTTTCTTTGACGTACAGACCTGGCTCCAGGAATGCCAAGCCCGATGCTCTGTCTCGTGTGCATGGGGAGGAGTCTGAGTCCTTGGATTTCGTCTCTGGTCTGCCCGCCTCCGACGGTAACACCGTTGTACTGACTGTTGTTGATCGCTTCAGTAAATTTGCTCACTTTTTGCCCTTGTCTAAACTGCCTTCGGCCCGAGAGACTGCGGATCTGCTGGTCAGGGAGGTTTTCCGGGTCCACGGTCTTCCCCGTGATATAGTGTCTGACCGTGGCCCCCAATTCACTTCTGCTGTCTGGAAGGCTTTCTGCTATGCCATCGGTGCCACCATCAGCCTGTCATCGGGGTTCCATCCTCAGACCAACGGCCAGGCCGAGAGGGCCAACCAGGCATTGGAGACTGTCCTCCGCTGTCTGGCTTCTGCCAACCCATCCTCTTGGTCCTCACAACTTCCCTGGGTAGAATATGCCCATAACACCTTGCCATCGTCTGCTACTGTGTTGTCCCCTTTTCAATGCCTTTACGGCTATCAGCCCCCCCTTTTTCCTTCTCAAGAGGTAGACATTCCGGTTCCGTCTGTCCAGGCCCATGTCCGTCGGTGCCGTCGGGCCTGGCGGCGAGCCCGTGCTACACTGCTCAGGGCCTCCGACCGTTACCAGCACTTGGCGGATCGTCATCGCACCCCTGCTCCGGACTACTCCCCCGGTGACCAGGTATGGCTCTCTACCAAGGATCTACCCTTGAGATCGGACGCTAAAAAACTGTCCCCCAGGTATATTGGTTCCTTTCCCATTGTCAAAGTCATTAACCCCTCTGTGGTCCGTCTGAAGCTGCCCCGCACTCTCCGGGTTCCCCCTTCCTTCCATGTGTCCTGCCTCAAACCTGTCTCTACCAGCCCTCTAGTTCCCCCGCCCCCCCCCGCCCCCACCTCCTCGTATGATCAACGATCATCCGGCTTACACCGTGCATCGTCTCCTGGACTCTCGTCGCCGCGGTAGCGGCCTGCAGTATCTCGTGGACTGGGAGGGATATGGCCCGGAGGAGAGGTGTTGGGTCCCTCGTCGCCTTGTCCTGGACGCGAACCTCATCCGGGACTTCCACAGGACGCACCCTGACGGGCCTGGTAGGTCGCCCGGTGGCGCCCCTCGGAGGGGGGGTACTGTCACAGCCTCTCGCCCTTGACATCAAAGCGATCGCCCCTGACACCTGCTACACCAGCTGACACCTGCTACACCAGCTGACACCTGCTGACCCCCCCTTCACCCCGGCAATCGCCCTCACCCTTAAAAGGCCTCCATTATGGACCAGTCTTCGCTGGAACGTCGCCATTCATGGACTTCTGCCTGCCTGCCTACCTGCCACAGAACCACCTCCTGCTCTACCCCCGAGATCGGTCACGTCAATAAAGACTGGATTCTTCCCTTACCTGGTTGTCCCGTCAGCTTTTGGGTTCTTTCCCGATATGTGACATGACGGGCTTACGTCAGGAGGAGCGGTGGCTGTGCTACTGCTAACAGACATAGGCCTAACAGTGGAGCTAACGATGCCGGTGGCTGTGAGTGTGGAGCAGCTAGCAATAGCAGCATGGAACTGCTCTGGTGCTCCGTCACGTCGTGGCTCAAGAGTTTCCCTCTCCGACTCATCTTCATCGCCCTGTTCTTATTTGTCCCCCTCGGAGAAAGGGTCTGCGTCTGGATTTTTATTTTCTACCCGAACTATTCTCTTTATCAAATAACGGTCTATCGCAATGGGCGAGATGAGCGACTAGCTAGCCAGAAGTTAGCTCAGTCACATAACGTAACGTGCGCGTCTGCGCGAGCCCACACACCAGACCCCCCCCACACACACACACACGTCATAGGGTACACGCGCAGCACGAACAGGCAGCCAGGGATCGGATTGGGAACAGAATGGATGGTTATTAATTTTACATATTTCTATATTTAAAAATAAAAAATACTAAAATGCTTGATTGGGCTTAACTGGGGCTACACAGATTTGTGACGTGGCTATAGCACCCCCTAGCCCCGGTGTAGCGCCGTGCCTGGTCACCAATGTGGCAGGATGAGGAAAAACACAGCAGATGAAGGCGAGTTTGATGTTTATTCCTCAACTCCAAAAACCAACTGCAGCAGGAACAACCCTGCACCGGCGAGCCCGGGAACGTAAACCACGCCCCCAGCTCACAGCCCTGCTGGGTGAGAGGCATAGCCCCTAGTGTCCGCCACAATACTAATATTACTCATGACAGGAACATTTGTACATTATTATTAGGGGTCCAAGCAGCGAAGCTGCTGGAACCCTATTGTATTTGTTAGGATTATGATTATTTTTCTCCGCTAAAAGTGTGTGAGGCTCAGCAACCGTAAGTCCTAGACCAACCAACTTTGATACGTGGATTCCTATGGCCCCCCACCACTCAGGCACCACAAATCACCTATCTCAGCCAGATGGTGGCGCTATAACAAAGGGTCATGCGTAATTCCCACACCATAAGTCAGATCAACACAAAACTGCACAGACCTATGCATCTGAATGTGCTCAACAACTTTACTATTGGGACCACATATGTCAGCCATATAGTTTGCCCGCCATTTTGACTTATTTGGTGTGGAAGCGCTGCAGCTCTACATACCACACGCCAGGACACCTGGGTATAACGACATACTTTTTCTTTTTACGGTAGTCGGCTAGGACGCAAGAAATCAGACACTGTCTGGTCCAGTTTTGGAAACTCTGGCACATGTTTCTGAAGCAATGGAAGTGTTAAGACATTTTAAAAAAATTACGGTAATCGTCTAGGACACAGGCGACACAAGTAATCCCACATCTCAAAAACCGCTTTATCAAAAAATCTGAAATTTGGTATATTTATACTTTGACCCATTTGGCTACATTGCCTAAAGTGCTGATTGGCTGGATTACCAAAATGGCTGACAAACAGCCAATCAAAATTCAGCAGCTAATATCTGCTAGTGTGAACGGCCAATCTTCATGAGACTTGATAGGCTTATTCTTTGTGGCACATAGAAGCCATGTACCAAATATGAAACAGATCGGACACATGGCGGCTGCAATACTGCTTGGACCCCATTAATCGCCGCTTGCGGCTATATTTATTATTATTATTATTATTAATATTATTGTTGTTGTTGTTATTATTATTACCGTTATTATTATTTCTATTATTATATTATTATCATTGTTGTTATAGAGCTTACCGTATGTCCCAGTTGTCAGATCAGTCACTGTGAAACAGAGGGAGGTTTTTGTACGGCTCTCTATCACCATGTGAACACAGCCTGACTATTGATACTGTGGAGACTTGACAGTAGTAAACTGCTGTATCCTCAGCTTGGACTCCACCGATGGTCAGGGTGAAGTCAGTCCCAGACCCACTGCCACTAAACCTCGATGGAGTTCCAACATCTTGACCCCTTTATTGGGCGAAACACCTCACCATATCCAAAACTCCATTGATTTCGAGGACAAGGTCCAAGGCGTAAAACTGGAAACGGATGAAACCATGGTATCCTACGACGTGACCTCGTTATTCACCTGCATCCCAACCACGGAGGCTTTGGAAACAGTTAGGCAATGTTTTCTACGTGACAACACCCTCCACAATAGGACCAACCTCAGCCCAGACCAGATTTGCCAACTACTGGACCTTTGCCTGAACACTACATATTTCCAATTCAGGGGCCAGTTTTACAGACAGAAACACGGCTGTGCAATGGGCTCACCGGTATCTCCCATTGTGGCCAACTTATATATGGGAGAGGTAGAACACAGGGCCCTGAACTTCTTCAGAGGAACACCTCCGAGCCACTGATTCAGATATGTGGACGACACATGGGTCAAAATCCAAACATAAGAGGTGTAAGCGTTTCCCAAACACATCAACTCAGTGGACAAGAACATTAAGTTCACAAGGGAAGACGTAAAGTACAACATTTTGCTCTTCTTGGACTGTGACGTCCACATTTGGGAAGACAGGAGCCTCCACATTGGGGTTTACAGGAAACCTACACACACAGACCAATATCTACTTTTCGACTAACACCACCCTCTGGAACACAAACTGAGCGTCATCAGAACTCTGCAACACAGAGCTGATAATGTACCCAGCAGCACTCAGGCCCAACGGGAAGAACACAAACACCTGAGGGAAGCTTTAAAGACCTGCGGCTACCCCAGTTGGACCTTTGTGAAAACATAACACGTTCCAGAAAGACCAACCAGGTGAGCGATGAGGAGAAGAGGACCAGAAGGAATAACATAGTCATCCCGTATGCTTCTGGGGTCTCTGAGAAACTCGGGAGAATTTTTAACAAACACCGCATCCCGGTATACTTCAAACTGAGCAACACACTCCGACAAAGACTGGTTCATCCCAAAGACCATGTACCACACACCCGGAAAAGCAGTCTGGTGTACGCTGTACAATGTAATGAGGATTGCACTGACCTATACATAGGAGAAACCAAACAACCACTACACAAACGGATGGCCTAACACAGAAGGCCAGACTCCTCAAGACAAGACTCAGCAGTCTATCTACACCTAAAGGAGAAGACACATTCCTTCCAGGACAGCAACGTACACATTTTGGACAGGGAAGATAGATGGTTTGAAAGAGGGGTGAAGGAAGCCATCTATGCAAAACTGGAAAAACCATCCCTCAACAGAGGAGGAGGTCTGCAACACCACCTACCTCCCACTTACAATGCCGTCCTTTCATCTCTACCCAGGAGACTCAAGAAGCCTAGCCTCCAAGAACAACAGTCGCTCACTAACCGCTCCAACGACTCATGACCACTGAATGGAGCACTAACGAAGTCAAAACTAACACCTCCAACGACCGTCGCTGCTTAACATCGGATCACAAAGAGCCATTGACCTCAATAGCTCTGATAACGACTCCAAAGAGGATAAATATCTGAGTTTCATCACCAGCCAGTCAGACTAGCTTGGTCTAGTCAGAAAGGCAGGAACTGATGAAGCCTCTTGGATGAGAGGCGAAACGTCTTCACGGATATGTACCAAATCCAGCTGCACTCGATTCAATTCCTTTGAACAACCATGACCTGGATGGATAAGAACATTCACAGACTTCCTGTAGTGTGGTATTCTAACACAGGTAGAAGGTTTTGTCTGCAGCATTGTGAGGATGTTTTGGGGACGTTGTTGAGGTAGCAGATTATATAATTTTATTTATGAAACATTACCACAATGTTTAAAAATAAAGGAATAACATTCTCACTGCAACATTCATAACATGTTTGAGGATGTTATTGAGGCTGAGATGATGGAACATTTCCTTTAACATGTTCCTGTCATGTGATATAATAACAAGGTCTCGGTCAAGGTCACATTTATTTTTAGAGCAACTCAACACCAAGCCAGGTTTGTGCTAAAGTGCTTTACAACCATCAGAATTGAGCAACAGTTATCTTAAAACATAAGTACATACGTACACACATGCATCATCATAATCATCATCATCATCGGCGGTCACTCGAAGCGAGTATGACTGTCCTCTCAATTGGTTTGTCTGCTTGTGGGTCTTCAGATGGTTGTAGAGGCAGATCTGCGATCCACATACTTTGGTGCAGTGTGGACAGGGGAAAGTGGTGGTGGTTGGTGGTGGTGGTTGAGTCTTGTTCTCTGTCTCCTTGTGGTGCTGTGGTTTTTTCTCTGCAACACAGTGGAGCTCCATTTCATGACATGCAGCTACCTCCTGCACGGATTTCTGCCAGGAGCATCTATCCAGTGCAATGTCTTCCCAGGTGCTCGGTGTGATGGTGAATTTCTTCAGACTGGGCTTGATGTTGTCCTTGAAACGGATTTTTTCTTTTGCCTGCCGGGAGCTCACTGACCTTCCTTCAGCTGGGGTACAGGATCTCTTTGGGGAGACATGTGTTGGACATGCGGATGACACGGCCTGTCCATCAGAGTTGGTGCTGCATTATTGTGGTGGTGATGCTAGTCATGTTGGCTTCTTCCAGAACACTGATGTTGGTGCGTCTGTCCTTCCAGCTGATCCTCAGCATCTTTCATAAGGATTTTTGGCGGTATTGTTCCAGGACTCTCAGGTGCCTGCTGTAGGTGGTCCATGACTCTGCTTCATACAGCAGTGTGGGGGGAGCCACCCCTCTGTAGACCAGGAGTTTTGTTTGGGCCTTTAGGTCTCGGTCTTCAAAGACTCCTACTGAGTCTGGCGTAAGCACCACTGACACAACTCAGGAGATGGTTGACCTCAGACTCGATGTCAGTTTATGAGGAGAGAAGGCTGCCGAAGTAGGAGAAGTGATCAACGTCTTCAATAAACACATACATATACGTATCTCTGTTAAAAGAGTTGTGAGTACACATTTTAATGCGAGCACAAAAACATATACTACACTATGCACTTATGTGTTCCGGATGTGCTGGAAAGCCCGAAATTTCAACTTCTTACTGGAAAAATGGGGTCGTCTGGTCCTTTAAGTTGACGTGTGAAACTCAGAGCGTTTCTTTTCAGTCTGTAGGTCACCAAGATGCACTTATTAGAGCTCAGCAAGGCTGTATAGCATAATAGTACACAGCATTATTCACAATGTCTTCTCTTAAATACATATAACTTTGATTTTCAAGATTGAATGGTCTCAACTTTATGAAAAATAAAAAACAGTGTGTTAAATGGCCAAACACAAGTTTGAAATATTAATTTACAACACAGCTGATACATTTCTTTGGTAATGGGCCAGTTTACATTGCCAAATATTACTGACATAATGCCAGCCATATTAACGTCAGTCTCTTGTGGGTGTCCATATTTGTCCCCTGTTATTTCCAGTCTGGCCACTGGGAGGTGCAGCACTTCTTTTTGTGACCAACCAGCTGGAATTTCTGACGTCAGACATTAAGTGGAACACAACTTAACTGTTTCAACACAGTTTAGAAACAAAAATGTACCATGATGCAACACCACGTGTGTCCATGCCCCTGTCTTAGACTTAGACTGTCTTTGACTTAGACTGTCTTAGACTTAGACTGAAATGGATGATCCGCAGTGGCGACCCCTAACAGGAGCAACCGAAAGTAGTAGCAGTAGTATTATTAGAAGTAGTAGTAGTAGTAGTAATAGTAGTAGTAGTAGTACTAGAAGTAGTAGTAGTAGACTGTAGCTTCAGTTAGCACCCAGTCTTGTTCTCGTTTACCTGTGCCCCCGTCCAGAGGGTTACTGGTTGTGTCAGGAAGGGTATCCAGCGTGAATTTTGTCAAATCGTTTTGCTGATTAAAAAAAAAGAAGCAATAAATAAATAAATAAATAATGATGATGATGATGATGATGATGATGATAATAATAACAAAACATTTTATCTGAGGGCACCTTACAGAACACAGTAAAAAACAAGCAGCACTGTATCAGACAGCAGAGCATCAAAACAAAGCAGGTAGACAATAAGAAGTTAACACAACAGATAAGTATAACATCATCATCTGCACCAAACTCAATGAAGCGTGGATCAGACTGAATATGCCAGTTTGAAAAGGTGCGTTTTGAGATGAGATTTGAAGGTTGAAAGAGAGTCAGTGTTGTGACTGTCTTGTGGGAGAGAGGTCCATAGGCGGGGGGCAGAATGACTGAAGGCTCTAGACCCCATGGTAGTCAAGCGGGCCAAAGGTGCAGTGAGTTAGAGAGCAGAAGAGGATCTGAGAGTGTGGGAGGGCGTGTGGATATGAAGGAGTTCAGAAAGATACGAAGGAGCTAGGTTATTAAGGGACTTAAAGGTGAGGACAAGACCAGACCGGATCTGTCAAGGCCTGGATTAACAACGGCCTCCATTGGTGCTGCGCCCAGTTTCCATCAGTACGATGGAAACTGTAAAATCCACTGTGGTGACCCCTGAGAAACAGGAAACAAGCTGAAAGACAAACAAGAAGATCTGCATATGTAGGGGAGCTTGTATTTGGACATAAATGAAAAACCCTGAGAGAAGTTTTTTTTTCTTCCAGTTTCATCATGAACTGGATTTGTGTTCGAGTGTGTGAACGGTATAATCTGAATATCATGAAATCAAAGCATGACAATTTCACATAACTTCTCAAGGTGTTATGAAGTGTTATAGAGTGTTCTTAATCCAAGATCATTTCTTCTTCATCTAACTTGGCATTAGTCACAGAAGGTGGTGGTGACTACTGTAATAAGTGGCTGTAGCACACACAAGACGGTGTGTCCTCACAGGACATGATATACACATCTGCTACTAACAGCAGTCTCACCAGGAAGCTCATTTGCATAGAGAGGACACTTCTTATTTGAAGGACACGCTTCAGTGCTCATGAAACCTTTATAACTCTGCAAGTCCAAAGGAAAGCCACCAACACTTGTTCATTGTGACAGCAAAGGTAAAAACCATGTGTTGGAGCAGCATTTTCATCCTGACATGTGCTGCCTTTATTCAAGGTAAGACCGGCAGAGATGATTCACTGTCTTCCTTGTTTTCCTCATCTCAACTTTTCCTCTCCTGAAAGAACTTTCTCTGATCTCACCAGTTTGTGTTTCCCCACCTGCACATTGTTTCTACCAAGTCCCTGTTTGTGTTTTACACTGTTGAGTTTCAGTTAGAAGAACACCTGAAAAAAGGAATTCTATGTGTTTATGTGATGTAATGAGTAACACATCTGTCCTTTCACAGAGATTTCCAGATGTACATGTGAGAGAATGAAGGCCTTCACTTTCAGTCTGTTTGTGTGTTTCTGTTTTCAGGATCAAGCAGTCAGGTCACTGTGACTCAGACTCCTTCAATGAAAGCTGCCAATGTAGGAGGATCAGTCAGTCTGGCATGCAAACTGAGTCAACCCCCTAATACTGATTGTGGTGATGGCACGAGACCCTGTTTCTCCTGGTACCAACAGAAACCTGGAGAAACTCCTAAACTCCTCATTTATTACGCAAACACTCTTCAGTCAGGAACTCCATCGAGGTTTAGTGGCAGTGGGTCTGGGACTGCCTTCACCCTGACCATCAGTGGAGTCCAGGCTGAGGATACAGCAGTTTACTACTGTCAGAGTCTCCACTATATCAATAGTCAGTGGGTGTTCACACGGTGATAGAGAGCCGTACAAAAACCTCCCTCTGTTTCACAGTGACTGATCTGCCAGCTGGGACATACGGTAAGCTCTACAACAACAACATCACCATTAATAACAATAATGATAATAACAATAATAATAATAATAATAACAAAAATATAATTGTAGTAATGTGTTTTTCTTGGTCTTCTTCTAGTATATGGTATTAGTTGCATTGTCTGTTTTTCTATTCTATTAATGTTATTATATTACTAGTTTCATACTAATGAACAAATAAAAAAAATATGAAATATTCTTTTCAAATTTGTCAGTTTTGTCAGTGTTTCTCTTTTGTTGTCCTCACATCTGTATACATCCTATGATCACACAAAAAGTACCATTTCAATAAAATGGAAAGTAAATCCTACATGACATGAAAGTGTGAGATTTACTTTGAACAATTACTGAATCCCCCAACCTCTGAAACCAGAGTTTAGCCTCCTCAGAAAATGGACAAAATAAATGTGGTCATCCATTGATAAAAGTCGGTGCTTCACACAATATGTTTAGAAAACTGCTGATTTCAGAGTTTTCAGTCACGTTGCCTTGTTGTTTGAGAGCAATGTAAAGAATTATGATTTTAACCAAATATAACCTGATGCACCAACATGTTTAATGATGTGTTCACCTACATGGTGCAATAATTAAAATCAGTTGTTCATTAATGGTGTGATTATTACCTTCTTTAAATAAGTTAACATAAAACTGCCAAAACAAGTATGTAAGTAAGAATTTGCCGCTTAAAATATTTTCGTTGGTTTTGTGTACAAAATAATCTCCTATTGACATGTCGAGTGGATTTTTTTTCTATCAAGTTATATATTTATTTAGTGGTAATTATAAAACGTATAATCAAATTCAAAATTAAAATAATTCCTTGAAAAGTTGTAACTTACAATATATTTTGTTCAGTTTTGAAAACAGAAGTTTTACTTAACAACATTGAGAATTTGCTGCCCAAATATCTTTTCAAAATATCATCCTGACATTTATTTAAAGTTTAATAAAAGCAGTCATATTTTAGAATGACCTAATTTTTCTTTTTCTTTTGGTTTTATCATTTGTCAATGTTGTGTCCAATTTTAACATTTCTGGTGTTGTATGTGTAGTGAGAAAGAGTCTCAATCCCAAGGGAAATGTCTTTTGGAGGAAACAGAAAACACTGGAAATAATTAACAATAACAATAATAATAATTATTATAATAATAATAATAACAATAATAATAATAATGGGGGTATGGGGTACCGGGACAGTTGCTACAAGCCATCCGGTCCTTTTATAACCAAAGTGAGAGCTGTGTCTGCATTCTCGGCACAAATTCAAACACGTTTTCAGTGGGTGTCGGACTCCGCCAAGGTTGTCCCTTGTCTCCGATTCTGTTTGTGATATTCATGGACAGGATCTCAAGGCGCAGCCAAGGTGAGGAGTGTGTCCGTTTTAGAAACCTCAGAATTGCGTCTCTGCTCTCAGCAGATGATGTGGTTTTGTTGGCTTCATCAGAACGTGACCTCCAGCGAGCACTGGGGCGGTTTGCAGCGGAGTGTGAAATGGCCGGGATGAGAGTCAGTACCTCCAAGTCTGAGGCCATGGTTCTCTACCGGAAAATGGTGGATTGCTCCCTCCGGGTTGGGGATGAGTTGTTGCCTCAAGTGAAGGAGTTCAAGTATCTCGGGGTCTTGTTCACGAGTGAGGGTAGGATGGAGCGGGAGATTGACAGGCGGATTGGTGCAGCATCAGCTGTAATGTGGACGTTGTACCGGACCGTTGTGGTGAAGACGGAGCTGAGCCGGAAGGCAAAGCTCTCAATTTACCAGTCAATCTTCGTTCCAACCCTCACCTATGGTCATGAGCTGAAATGAGTTTCCTCCGTAGGGTGTCTGGGCTCAGCCTTAGAGATAGGGTGAGGATCTCGGACATCCGGAGGGAGCTCAGAGTAGAGCCGCTGCTCCTTTGCGTCGAAATGAGCCAGTGGAGGTGGTTCAGGCATCTGATTAGGATGCCTGCTGGGCGCCTTCCTTTGGAGGTTTACTGGGTACGGCCAACTGGGAGGAGATCCCGGGGGAGACCCAGAACTCGCTGGAGGGACTACATGTCCAATCTGGCCTGGGAACGCCTTGGAAACCCCAGGAGGAGCTGGAGGGCGTTGCTGGGGAGAGAGACGTCTGGAGTGTACTGTACTTCAGATGAGTTCACTGACCACACATCTTCAGCCAAACACAGGAGGAATGATCAGTGAGCTCAGCAGCTGTAGTGTTGGTCTGAAAGAAAACCTGTGTACACACAGCTCTTCATGACACATGGTTGAGTGCCACTGTCGTACGATCTGAATCTCCAGCTATATAATAACCTCCTCCCTCCCTCCCGACCCATTTCCCCAGTCTCACATGATCCTCTTCCCCTTCCTCAGCTGTTGAGGGCCAACCAGGGCCTGATGAGGTCTGGCCCCGTGATCAGCCATTAGAGGAAGGTGAGGAAGAGGAGCAGTCCGCTTTAGTTGAGTACAATGACCCCTGTACAGAGGAGGACCCTCCCTGGGCTCCAACAACCTACCTTGAGAAAGGTAGAGGATTTACGAAGAGACTGATTCTAAAACCAGATGCTAACCATCAGCACAACATATGGACCAAGCGAGACAACAGCTGGGATGAGAGTAAAGAACAAAAGAAGATGAACATCGCAATTTCGATGCTTAAATCAGCCAATATGTCAACACCATGTCATCATTACGAGATTAGATCTTATCCAGCACAGAAGACATGGAATTGTTATTATTGTGTTTTTTCTCATTATTGTTGTTGTTAATAAATATAGTAGTGGCAGTGTTGGTGGTGGTAATAGTAATCACAGTAGAACTAGTAGTAACAGACCTAAAGATGTGATTATTATCACAGTCTGTTTTCTTTATTAGTGGGAGTAGTGGTTACAGCAGTGGTTATAATGGTAGTGTCTCTCGTAGGAGCAGCGATAGCTGTGTTTGTAGTACTTAGCTTTAATAGTACTAATAATTAGTAATAATAGTGGTAGTATAAGCACTGTGAATATTACTTGTACTACAAGTTGTTAATGTTATTGTTGGTTTACTGTTAACCAGCAGCGTGCTTAACTGGGTGTTTGTCTCCCTCTAGTGGTGGCCATCTATGACTACATGGCTGATCAGGAGGACGAGTTGTCCTTCCAAGAGGAGCCATTATCTGTGTAATCAAGAAAAACGAGGATGGCTGGTATGAAGGTGTGATGAACGCCACCACAGGCCTGTTTCCAGGAAGCTACGTTGAGGCCATCATGCACTACACTGACTAAGGGGGAGGGGGGGTGTCTTTCTGTCTCCAGCTCACTTTTCACTTTATCTTCCTTTTTCTGGAGTTTCCACTTTTCTGTCCTCACGCTGTCGACTGCTCTTTTTCTCCTCCTCTCTTTCATTACCGTCACGTCTCTTTCTCACTTTGTACCTTGCTGTCTCGGTCTTCACCCGCTCCCAGACTCACCTTGACCCCTCATCTTTGCTTGTGACCCTCCCAGCCTGGTGTAAAACAACCAAAAGTATCTGTATTTCATGGGGATGCACTTGTCATCACAGCCTTGACTAGAAGTGTTGCCTCTCTTGTCCTGCGGGGACCAAAAAGAAGAAGGTCTGTGTTAGTTAGTAGTGAGAAGTAGTGAAAAGGCTGGTGGATATGAGGCCTGCCAGTGTTGTGTTAGCCAAGCCATCATTACACAAGTCATAGTATTTGTATTGTTTCCCCCAACCATCGTTTATCAGTTAGATTGTTATCACGGGGAATATTTTCTCCTTGAGGTGTCACTAAATCATCAGTAGGACACCTTCCAACCAAACTTCCAAGCCCTACCCCATCCCTCCAACCTCCACCTTAACCAAACCACCCACACACAGACATGTTCTTCTCAACAGCCCTCGATGCAGCAGAGTAACCATGGAGAATAAACCCAGCTCTCTTCCTGCTGCGGAAAACCTCATCTTCCTCTGATCAGAGGGGTGAGAATACGACACATATGGGGGGATGGGGGGGTGGGGTGGATTGATGACTCTTTTAAGACAGATGAGAGGAGGGAACAGGAAGACACCAGGAGAGAGACTTTGGCGCCAGTGATGTCTTATCTCACCAAACTAGCAGAAAGCAAACAGCAATGGAACTACAGCAGATTAAGGAGCGACATGAACTCTCTTCCTCTGTGTAGCAGATGAAGGAAGTTCAAGTCCTGTTTGCCTCTGTACTTCCTGTCTGTCTGAGCAAAGAGAGAGTGGTTATGGCTCAGGTGGACAGTCGCTCTGTGATGCGATGCTTTTGTCCCTGGCAGCAGAACATGTTGCTTGCGTCACAAATCATTGTGTGTGAAACGTGTGAGTCAAGCCTTGCTTCCTGCGGTTGGTGGGTCATGGTGGACATGACCTTGGTGTTTTCTACATTTTTCAAAGATGCATGTGGAATATATATCTGTTAAAAGAGTTGTGAGTACACATTTTAATGCGAGCACAAAACATACACTACACTATGCACTTATGTGTCCCGGATGTGCTGGAAAGTCCGACATTTCAACTTCTTACTGGATAAATGGGGTCGTTTGGTCCTTTAAGTTGAAGTGTGAAACTCAGAGCGTTTCTTTTCAGTCTGTAGGTCACCAAGATGCACTTATTAGAGCTCAGCAAGGCTGATTAGCATAATAGTACACAGCATTATTCACAATGTCTTCTCTTAAATACATCTACTACTACTTTCGGCTGCTCCCGTTAGGGGTCGCCACAGCGGATCATCCATTTCCATTTCTTCCTGTCTTCTGCGTCTTCCTCTGTCACACCAGCCACCTGCATGTCCTCCCTCACCACATCCATAAACCTCCTCTTTGGCCTTCCTCTTCTCCTCTTCCCTGGCAGCTCCATATTCAGCGTCCTTCTCCCAATATACCCAGCATCTCTCCTCCACACATGTCCAAACCATCTCAATCTTGTCTCTCTTGCTTTGTCTCCAAACCGTCCAACCTGAGCGGTCCCTCTAATATAATCGTTCCTAATCCTGTCCTTCTTCGTTACTCCCTGTGAAAATCTTAGCATCTTCAACTCTGCCACCTCCAGCTCCACCTCCTGTCTTTTCGTCAGTGCCACTGTCTCCAAACCATATAACATAGCTGGTCTCACAACCATCTTGTAAACTTTCCCTTTAACTCTTGCTGATACCCTTCTGTCGCAAATCACTCCTGACACACTTCTCCACCCACTCCAACCTGCCTGCACTCTCTTCTTCACCTCTCTACTGCACTCCCCGTTACTTTGGACAGTTGACCCCAAGTATTTAAACTCAGATGCCTTCGTCACCTCCACTCCTTGCATCCTGACCATTCCACTGTCCTCTCTCTCATTCACGCATAGGTATTCCGTCTTGCTCCTACTGACTTTCATTCCTCTTCTCTCCAGTGCATACCTCCACCTCTCCAGGCTCTCCTCCACCTGCACCCTACTCTCGCTACAGATCACAATGTCATCCGGAACATCATCGTCCATGGAGACTCCTGCCTGATCTTGTCCTTCAACCTGTCCATCACCATTGCAAACAAGAAAGGGCTCAGAGCCGATCCTTGATGTAATCCCACCTCCACCTTGAACCCATCTGTCATTCCAACCGCACACCTCACCATTGTCACACTTCCCTCATACGTATCCTGCACCACTCCTACATACTTCTCTGCAACTCCTGACTTCCTCATACAATACCACACCTCCTCTCTCGGCACTCTGTCATAAGCTTTCTCTAAATCTACAAAGACACAATGCAACTCTTTCTGGCCTTCTCTATACTTCTCAATCAACATTCTCAAAGCAAACATCACATCTGTGGTGCTCTTTCATGACATGAAACCATACTGCTGCTGCTGATCATCACCTCTCCTCCTCTTAACCTAGCTTCTATTACTCTTTACCCTATCTTCATGCTGTGGCTGATCAACTTTATACCTCTGTAGTTGTTACAGTTCTGCACATCGCCCTTGTTCTTGAAAATCGGTACCAGTATGCTTCTTCTCCACTCCTCAGGCATCCTCTCACTTTCCAGGATTGTGTTAAACAATCTAGTTAAAAACTCCACTGCCATCTCTCCCGAACATCTCCATGCCTCCACAGGTATGTCATCAGGACCAACTGCCTTTCCATTCTTCATCCTCTTCATAGCTGCCCTCACTTCCTCCTTGCTAATCCGCTGAACTTCCTGATTCACTATCCCTACATCATCCAACCTTCTCTCTCTCTCATTTTCTTCATTCA
The DNA here is from genome assembly GCF_029633865.1 of Lampris incognitus. Lineage (NCBI taxonomy): Eukaryota > Metazoa > Chordata > Actinopteri > Lampriformes > Lampridae > Lampris > Lampris incognitus. The sequence goes on along the minus strand of NC_079221.1, from coordinate 51,768,251 downwards.
TCAGCCCCTCAAAGTATTCCTTCCACCTTCTTAGCACACTCTCCTCGCTTGTCAGCACATTTCCATCTCTATCCTTGATCGCCCTAACTTGCTGCACATCCTTTGCAGCTTGGTCCCTCTGTCTAGCCAATCGGTACAAGTCCTTTTCTCCTTCCTTAGTGTCTAATCTGTCATACAACTCACCATACGCCTTTTCCTTTGCCTTTGCCACCTCTCTCTTTGCTTTACGCTGCATCTCCTTGTACTCCTGTCTACTTTCTTCATCTCTCTTACTATCCCACTTCTTCTTTGCCAACCTTTTCCTCTGTATAATTTGCTGTACTTCCTCATTCCACCACCAAGTCTCCTTGTCTTCCTTCCTCTGTCCTGATGACACACCAAGTACCTTCCTAGCTGTCTCCCTCACTATTTCTGCAGTGGTTTTCCAGCCATCTGGCAACTCTTCACTACCACCCAGTGCCTGTCTTAACTCCTGCCTGAACTCCACACAACAGTCTTCCTTCTTCAACTTCCACCATTTGATCTTCGGCTGTGTCTTCACTCGCTTCCTCTTCTTGGTCTCCAAAGTCATCCTACAGACCACCATCCGATGCTGCCTGGCTACGTTCTCCCCTGTCACCACCTTGCAGTCTCCAATCCCTTGTAGATGGCGCCTTCTACATAAGATATAGTCCACCTGTGTGCACTTTCCTCCACTCTTGTACGTCACCCTGTGTTCCTCCCTCTTCTTGAAATATGTATTCACCACAGCCATTTCCATCCTTTTCGCAAAATCGACCACCATCTGTCCTTCCACATTTCTCTTCTTGACTCCATACCTTCCCAGCACCTCCTCATCACCTCTGTTCCCTTCAACAACATGTCCATTGAAGTCGGCTCCAATCACCACTCTCTCCTCCTTGGGTATCCTCTCCACCATGTTGTCCAACTCACTCCAGAATTCTTCTTTTTCATCCATCTCACACCCAACTTGCGGGGCATATGCGCTGATAACATTCAGCAATAAACCTTCAATTTCCAGCTTCATACTCATCACTCTGTCTGACACTCTCTTCACCTCCAGCACGCTCTTGACATACTCTTCCTTCAGAATTACCCCTACCCCATTTCTCCTCCCATTCACACCATGGTAGAAGAGTTTGAACCCACCTGCCTACCTTTCTTCTTTCCATCATGTCAGCCAGCTCTCTCCCTTTACCAGTCATAGTGCCAACATTCAAAGTTCCAACTCTCACCTCCACATGCCTACCCTTCCTCCTCTCTAGCTGCCTCTGGACATGCTTTCCCCCTCTCCTTCTCCTTCGCCCAACAGTAGCATAGTTTCCATCGACACCCTGCTGGTTAACAGTACCGGTGGCGGTCGTTGGTAACCCGGGCCTCGACCGATCCGGTATGTAAGTCTTATTTATGATCCGCATATTTGATTTGGCAAAGATTTTACGCCGGATGCCCTTCCTGACGCAACCCTCCCCATTTGTCCGGGCTTGGGACCGGCACTAAGGATGCACTGGCTTGTGCATCCTCAGTGGCTGGGTTTTCTCTTAAATACATATAATTTTGATTTTCAACATTGAATGGTCTCAAACTTTATGAAAAATAAAAACTGTGTGTTAAATGGCCAAACACAAGTTTGAAATATTAATTTACAACACAGCTGATACATTTCTTTGGTAATGGGCCAGTTTACATTGCCAAACATTACTGACATAATGCCAGCCATATTAACGTCAGTCTCTCGTGGGTGTCCATGTTTGTCCCCTGTTATTTCCAGTCTGGCCACCGGGAGGTGCAGCACTTCTTTTTGTGACCAACCAGCTAGAATTTCTGAAGTCAGACATCAAGTGGAACACAACTTAACTGCTTCAACACAGTTTAGAAACAAAAAAGTACCATGATGCAACAGCACGTGTGTCCATGCCCCTGTCTTAGACTTAGACTGACTTAGAATTAGACTGTCTTAGACTTAGACTGAAATGGATGATCCGCAGTGACGACCCCTAACAGGAGCAGCCGAAAGAAGTATCAGTAGTATTAGTAGCAGTAGTAGTAGTAGTAGTAGTAGTAGTAGTAGTAGAAGTAGTAGTAGTAGTAGTAGTAGTGGTAGTAGTAGTAGTAGTAGCAGTAGTAGTAGTAGTAGTAGTAGTAGTAGCAGTAGTAGTACACTTTAGCTTCAGTTAGCACCCAGTCTTGTTCTCGCCTGTTTGTTTCTTATTGGTGCACAGATCTTCTCAGACAATACTTGATTTGGGATTAAGTTCATCTCTGGACACAACAATCAGGAATATTAGACAATAGCAACTGATTTCAGGGAGGTTATTTGTATATGTGGCGCCATCCTGTGCTTTACCTGTGCCCCGGTCCAGAGGGTTACTGGTTGTGTCAGGAAGGGTATCCAGCGTGAATTTTGTCAAATCGTTTTGCTGATAAAAAAAACAAGCAAAATAAATAAATAAATAAATAAATAATAATGATGATGATAACAATAAAACATTTTATCTGAGGGCACCTTACAGAACACAGTAAAAAACAAGCAGCACTGTATCAGACAGCAGAGCATCAAAACAAAGCAGGTAGACAATAAGAAGTTAACACAACAGATAAGTATAACATCATCATCTGCACCAAACTCAATGAAGCGTGGATCAGACTGAATATGCCAGTTTGAAAAGGTGCGTTTTGAGATGAGATTTGAAGGTTGAAAGAGAGTCAGTCTTGTGACTGTCTTGTGGGAGAGAGGTCCATAGGCGGGGGGCAGAATGACTGAAGGCTCTAGACCCCATGGTAGTCAAGCGGGCCAAAGGTGCAGTGAGTTAGAGAGCAGAAGAGGATCTGAGAGTGTGGGAGGGCGTGTGGATATGAAGGAGTTCAGAAAGATACGAAGGAGCTAGGTTATTAAGGGACTTAAAGGTGAGGACAAGACCAGACCGGATCTGTCAAGGCCTGGGTTAACAACGGCCTCCATTGGTGCTGCGCCCAGTTTCCACCAGTACGATGGAAACTGTAAAATCCACTGTGGTGACCCCTGAGAAACAGGAAACAAGCTGAAAGACAAACAAGAAGATCGGCATATGTAGGGGAGCTTGTATTTGGACATAAATGAAAAACCCTGAGAGAAGTTTTTTTTTTCTTCCAGTTTCATCATGAACTGGATTTGTGTTCGAGTGTGTGAACGGTATAATCTGAATATCATGAAATCAAAGCTTGACAATTTCACATAACTTCTCAAGGTGTTACGAAGTGTTATAGAGTGTTCTTAATCCAAGATCATTTCTTCTTCATCTAACTTGGCATTAGTCACAGAAGGTGGTGGTGACTACTGTAATAAGTGGCTGGAGCACACACAAGACGGTGTGTCCTCACAGGACATGATATACACATCTGCTACTAACAGCAGTCTCACCAGGAAGCTCATTTGCATAGAGAGGACACTTCTTATTTGAAGGACATGCTTCAGTGCTCATGAAACCTTTATAACTCTGCAAGTCCAAAGCAAAGCCACCAACACTTGTTCATTGTGACAGCAAAGGTAAAAACCATGTGTTGGAGCAGCATTTTCATCCTGACATGTGCTGCCTTTATTCAAGGTAAGACCGGCAGAGATGATTCACTGTCTTCCTTGTTTTCCTCATCTCAACTTTTCCTCCCCTGAAAGAACTTTCTCTGATCTCACCAGTTTGTGTTTCCCCACCTGCACATTGTTTCTACCAAGTCCCTGTTTGTGTTTTACACTGTTGAGTTTCAGTTAAAACAACACCTGAAAAAAGGAATTCTATGTGTTTATGTGATGTACTGAGTAACACATCTGTCCTTTCACAGAGATTTCCAGATGTACATGTGAGACAATGAAGGCCTTCACTTTCAGTCTGTTTGTGTGTTTCTGTTTTCAGGATCAAGCAGTCAGGTCACTGTGACTCAGACTCCTTCAATGAAAGCTGCCAATGTAGGAGAATCAGTCAGTCTGGCATGCAAACTGAGTCAACCCCCTAGAATTTATCAGAGCAATCCACTTATCTCCTGGTACCAACAGAAACCTGGAGAAACTCCTAAACTCCTCATTTATTACGCAAACACTCTTCAGTCAGGAACTCCATCGAGGTTTGGTGCAGTGGGTCTGGGACTGACTTCACCCTGACCATCAGTGGAGTCCAGGCTGAGGATACAGCAGTTTACTACTGTCAGAGTTACCACAGTATCAATAGTCAGGATGTGTTCACACGGTGATAGAGAGCCGTACAAAAACCTCCCTCTGTTTCACAGTGACTGATCTGCCAGCTGGGACATACGGTAAGCTCTATAACAACAACATCACCATTAATAACAATAATGATAATAACAATAATGATAATAATAATAATAATAATAATAATGATAATAATAACAAAAATATAATTGTAGTAATATGTTGTTCTTGGTCTTCTTCTAATATATGGTATTAGTTGCATTGTCTGTTTTTCTATTCTATTATTGTTATTGTATTACTGGTTTCATACTAATGAACAAATAAAAAAAAATATTCTTTTCAAATTTGTCAGTTTTGTCAGTGTTTCTCTTTTGTTGTCCTCACATCTGTATACATCCTATGATCACACAAAAAGTACCATTTCAATAAAATGGAAAGTAAATCCTACATGACATGAAAGTGTGAGATTTACTTTGAACAATTACTGAATTCCCCAACCTCTGAAACCAGAGTTTAGACTCCTCAGAAAATGGACAAAATAAATGTGGTCATCCATTGATAAAAGTCGATGCTTCACACAATATGTTTAGAAAACTGCTGATTTCAGAGTTTTCAGTCACGTTGCCTTGTTGTTTGAGAGCAATGTAAAGAATTATGATTTTAACCAAATATAACCTGATGCACCAACATGTTTAATGATGTGTTCACCTACACGGTGCAATAATTAAATCAAATGATCATTAATGGTGTGATTATTACCTTCTTTAAATAAATTAACATAAAACTGACAAAACAAGTATGTAAGTAAGAATTTGCCGCTTAAAATATTTTCGTTCGTTTTGTGTACAAAATAATCTATTGACATATTTACTGGATTTTTTTTCTATCAAGTTATATATTTATTTCGTGGTAACTATAAAACGTATAATCAAATTCAAAATTAAAATCATTCCTTGAAAAGTTATAAATTAGAATATATTTTGTTCAGTTTTGAAAGCAGAAGTTTTACTTAACAACATTGAGAATGCTGCCCAAATATCTTTTCAAAATATCATCCTTATATTTATTTAAAGTTTAATAAAAGCAGTCATATTTTCGAATGACCTACTTTTTCTTTTGGTTTTTATCATTTGTCAATGTTGTGTCCAATTTTAACATTTCTGGTGTTAAAACTATTTGGTTGTATGTGTAGTGAGAAAGAGTCTCAATCCCAAGGGAAATGTTTTTTGGAGGAAACAGAAAACACTGGAAATAATTAACAATAATTAACAATAATAATAATAATAATAATAATAATAATAATAATAATGGGGGTATGGGGTACCGGGACAGTTGCTACAAGCCATCCGGTCCTTGTTTAACCAAAGTGAGAGCTGTGTCTGCATTCTCGGCACAAAGTCAAACACGTTTTCGGTGGGTGTCGGACTCCGCCAAGGTTGTCCCTTGTCTCCGATTCTGTTTGTGATATTCATGGACAGGATCTCAAGGCGCAGCCAAGGTGAGGAGTGTGTCCGTTTTGTGAACCTCAGAATTGCGTCTCTGCTCTTAGCAGATGATGTGGTTTTGTTGGCTTCATCAGAACGTGACCTCCAGCGCACTGGGGCGGTTTGCAGCGGAGTGTGAAATGGCCGGGATGAGAGTCAGCACCTCCAAGTCTGAGGCCATGGTCCTCTACCGGAAAATGGTGGATTGCTCCCTCCGGGTTGTGGATGAGTTGTTGCCTCAAGTGAAGGAGTTCAAGTATCTCGGGGTCTTGTTCACGAGTGAGGGTAGGATGGAGCGGGAGATTGACAGGCGGATTGGTGCAGCATCAGCAGTAATGTGGACGTTGTACCGGACTGTTGTGGTGAAGACGGAGCTGAGCCGGAAGGCAAAGCTCTCAATTTACCAGTCAATCTTCGTTCCAACCCTCACCTAGGGTCATGAGCTGAAATGAGTTTCCTCCGTAGGGTGTCTGGGCTCAGCCTTAGAGATAGGGTGAGGAGCTCGGACATCCGGAGGGAGCTCAGAGTAGAGCCGCTGCTCCTTCGCGTCGAAATGAGCCAGTGGAGGTGGTTCAGGCATCTGATTAGGATGCCTCCTGGGCGCCTTCCTTTGGAGGTTTACTGGGTACGGCCAACTGGGAGGACATCCCGGGGTAGACCCAGAACTCGCTGGAGGGACTTCATGTCCAATCTGGCCTGGGAACGCTTTGGAAACCCCAGGAGGAGCTGGAGGACGTTGCTGGGGAGAGAGACGTCTGGAGTGCCCTACTTAGCTTGCTGCCACCGCGACCCGACCCCGGAGAAGCGGCTACGATGAATGAATGAATGAATGAATGAATGAATGAATGAATAATAATAATAATGATGATGATGATGATGATGATGATGATGATGATAATAATAATAATAATAATAATAATAATAATAATAAATTGAGGTTGTGCCCAAACATTATGAGCAGAGCGGATCATAAAACAGAAGTTGCCATGAGAAAGGGAAAGTCCAGTTGAACATTTATTTGGCCACGGTAAAGCAAAAGCTTAGTTTCAGCGTCAGTGTGAAGACAACAGTTCTTTATCAGTAGCAGCTAAACAAAGACAGGTCTGCATGTAGGAGACTCTGTGCATCAGTCCCACTCGATGGTTTATAAGGACAAACTCAACTCTTGTCACTCAGTGACACCCATCACACCTACATGTATCTCATCTGCATGTGCAGCGCTGTAGATGTTGACAGTTGACTAGGACCAGTTCTAGGTTCCTAGGAGCAGTTTATAACTAGCATCAAATGATTGCAGACCACAGACCAGGGGTAAAGTTTGAACTACCAGCTTGTTTTTACGTATATAAAGAATTGTAAACACAGACAGAGAAACATACACAATTACACAATAACACAGTGAGAATGGATAAATTCCTTGAAACCTCTTGTTTTATGATTTAACCCTCATTAAACCACTATTTTGACTTTCAGTTAATTTAGATAGATATTTTAGTTCTAATTTAGGATCCTTTTAATTCTAATTTGAAGTTATCTCTTGTTTGAGTTGACAAATTATGTTAATTTGTTTTATGTTCTATTTTGTTCCATTAGGCCTTTAAGTTTCAGTTCTAATTTCCATTAACCTAAGTTACTTAACCAGTAAATCAGAATGCCAAAAGTAACACACAATTGCATTACCCCATGAACAATATGAATGAGTAATAAACTCAGCCGATACAGCAACACAATATCAGATCAAAAATCAAAATCAATCATCAATGTAGGCTATAATCCGTCCTTTTTTGGAAAATCCGTTGTTGGTCCACTGAGTCCAACTGCGTTTTGCAGTAACAAACTGGAAATGTCAGTCCTACCACAATCCAGGTGCTCGAATCTGTAGGCTGCTGTCCTGAGAATGAGCTGTCTGAAGCCGCAGACAGACACGTGGATCCAGCAGGGCTCCTATAGGTGGCTCGCCATCTTGGGTGATGAAACACCAAGCGCGATCTTCCCAATCCAAGAAAAACCCCTGGCCTGCATTATAACAGGCACATCACACATGCAAAGACACTAGTTTACATATCTCTCAATAAAATAATCAAAAGAAAACAACGGAAGTACCGACTGACATGGTCAATCTGCCCACCGCTAAAACGTGACGCAGTGTAATGTCTGTGCTAATACACCATGCTGCTGCTGCAGCCCAGCTGGAAGAAGCTAGCTTAGCAACTCGGTTTGCACAAAAGAAACATACATTCTGAATTCGGTTCACAAAAGAAACACGTAGCTCCTCAATAATCTTTACACAAGTTATGATCCCCAACATAACGGAGCTACTTAGAGCTTTAACTAGCCTATGCACACACACATTGAAAACAGATAAGTTGGGCTAGTTAGCAGTTGACTCACCAAGTCCTGGACGACACTCGGACACAACACAAACCCAGGGCTCGGAGGAGGACCAGACCAACAAAACACTCAACTTGGATTATTTGATGTTTATTCCTCAACTCCAAAAACCAACTGCAGCAGGAACAACCCTGCACCAGCAAGCCCCAGCTCACAGCCCTGCTGGGTGAGAGGCATAGTCCCTAGTGTCCGCCACACAGCCCCCCCCCCCCGAACACCCAGAAGGGACTCCTGGAAACAAAATGAGTGTCTCACTGGAGGCTTAAGCAGCCTGCCATAATGGCTGCGCCGTCCCTCAGCCGAAACAGTAGGTGAAACACAGTCCAAAGCCGGCTGAGAAGCAGAATGCTGAACCCGTGAAGACACTGCCGTGGTCCTGGAAGGAGGACGACCCCGACGGGGAACCTGGGCCGGAAACACAACTTCGCCTCTCACCCTGTGCGCCAGTTTATGCCTATCAAGCGTGACACGCTCCCTACGCCCACCCAAATCCAGCACAAAACCCTTAGGACCCGTCTCAAGAACCCGAAATGGGCCATCGTATGGGGGTTGGAGGGGCGAGCGGTGAGCATCATGCCGTACAAAAACAAAATGAGCCGACATGAGCTCTGCAGGCACGAACGACCGCGGAAAACAGTGGTGAACGGGGCCTGGAACCCGAGTGCTGTCGGACAAAAAAGGATAAACGGCCGGACGGGGTCGAGGAGCGGAACTCCCAGACAAAATTCCCCAGGGACGCGGAGCGGCTGACCGAGCACCAGCTCAGCGGGCGCAGCGTCGAGGTCCTCCTTAGGAGCCGAACGCAACCCGAGCATAACCCAAGGTAAACGATCCACCCAGTTACCATCCGAGAGCGCAGCGCGCAGCGCTGCCTTGAGCGACCGGTGAAAACGTTCACACAAGCCGTTAGCCTGCGGGTGGTACGTGGTAGTGCGGTGTACCTGCACACCCAGGGATCGCGCAAGTGCCGACCAGAGCTCTGACACGAACTGGGGGCCCTGTCTGAGGTGATATCTGACGTAGTGCCGAAACAGGCGACCCAGGAGGAAAGAAAAGCGCGTGCAACATCCGAGGATGTTGTGGAGGACAGAGGGACAGCCTCTGGCCACCTGGTGGTCCGATCTACCATTGTGAGCAGGTGCGTAAAACCCTGTGAAGAAGGTAGAGGGCTCACCAGGTCCACATGCACATGGTCGAAACGTCTGGCCGGGATCGGAAATGGTTCGAGGAGCGATTTAGTGTGCTGGTGGACCTTAGCGCGCTGGCACGCTACACATGCAGCTGCCCACCCCTTGACGTCCTCGCGGAGGCCAGGCCAAACGAACTTGGAACCGACCAACTTCACCGACGCCCGAACTCCAGGGTGCGAGAAAAAGTGAATCGAATCGAAAACTCGACGGCGCCAGGCCACTGGAACAACGGGGCGGGGACGGCCGGTGGAGACATCGCAGAGGAGGGGAGGACTGCCTTCCCGCATCACAGCGTCCTCTAGCTTGAGACCGGTACGCGTTGACCTAAGGGCAAGGACGTCCGGGTCGCTGGGCTGGTCGGCAGCCATAGCGGAGAAATCCACACCGAGGTGCACAGGACACACAAGCACACGCGACAGACAATCAGCAACAGGGTTGGACTTCCCGGCCACATGCTGAATGTCCGTTGTGAACTCGGAGATTGCCGCTAGGTTGCGCTGTTGACGAGCAGACCACGGCTCAGTCACCTTGGACATGGCGAAAGTCAGCGGCTTATGATCCACATAAGCCGTGAATGGGCGACCCTCCAGCAGGAAGCGGAAATGCCGGGTTGCAAGGTGCAGTGCCAGCAACTCCCGGTCAAAAACTCTGTACTTGCGCTCGCTGTCTCGCAGTTTGCGGCTAAAAAATGCGAGTGGCTGCCACGCATTCGCCACGCGCTGTTCAACCACAGCCCCCACGGCTATGTCAGACGCATCGGTTGTTAAAGCTATGGACGCCGTGGGTGTGGGATGGTCGAGGAGGGCAGCGTTAGCCAGGGCGCACTTAGCTCCGTCAAAGGCCTGGACCCGTTCGGTAGTCCAGTCGACAGGGTCGTTAGCCTTCTTAAGCCGCAAGGCTTCGTAAAGTGGCTGAAGGAGGTGGGCAGCGCGAGGGAGGAAACGGTTATAGAAATTCACCATGCCCAAGAATTCCTGCAATGCCTTAACAGAGACTGGGCGGGGAAATTCCGCCACCGCTTGCACCTTAGAAGGCAACGGGACCGCGCCTTGCGGCGAAATGCGGTGACCCAAGAAGTCAATCACCGGCAGTCCAAACTGACACTTGGCCGAGTTGACTATCAGGCCGTGTTCGTCCAGACGACGGAAAACCTGTTTCAGGTGCGCCAGGTGCTCTTCAGCTGACGGACTGGCCACTAATATGTCGTCGAGATAAACGAACACGAAAGCAAGGTCACGCAACACCGAGTCCATCAGCCTCTGAAAGGTTTGCGCTGCCCCCTTCAAGCCAAAAGGCATGCGCATGAACTCAAAAAGCCCAAACGGGGTGATCACTGCGGTCTTGGGCACGTCCTCTGCGCGCACAGGAACCTGATGATAGCCGCGCACCAGGTCCACCTTAGAGAAAGTAGTGATTCCTGCCAGGCGTATGGAAAAGTCCTGTATGTGTGGGATGGGATAGTGGTCATTGGCGGTGACGTTGTTCAGGCGGCGAAAGTCGCCGCAAGGCCGCCACGACCCATCCGCCTTGGGCACCATGTGAAGCGGCGAGGCCCACGGGTTGTTGGAACGCCTCACTATACCCAGACGCTCCATGATGGCGAACTCCTCCTTAGCTGTAGCCCATTTTACCGCGTCGAGGCGCCGCGCGCGCGCGCAAAAACTGGCGGTCCCAGAGTGGGAATGAAATGTTCTACTGTAGAGCCGAAGGAACGGAGAAGACCGTAGGTTCACAATTTAGCCGTGTAGGCAACTTTCTTTAATCCACGGTGAATCAGAGAGACAACAAAACCACAGCTCGACTGAGCGGAAGCGGCAAGAATAACCAGAAAACTGGCTGAACAACCATAACTTAACCCTGAGTTAACCTGCCAGGGCAACCCTGACTTAACCCTTAGTTCCTGGGGTGAATTATATCCCCAATACGTGTCCACCACAGTGTGATTATTACCTTCTTTAAATAAATTAACATAAAACTGCCACAACAAGTTTGTAAGTAAGAATTTGCCACTTAAAATATTTTCGTTGGTTTTGTGTACAAAATAATCTCCTATTGACATGTTGAGGGGATTTTTTTCTATCAAGTTATATATTCATTAATTGGTCATTATAAAACGTATAATCAAATTCAAAATTAAAACAGTTCCTTGAAAAGTTATAACTTACAATATATTTTGTTCAGTTTTGAAAACAGAAGTTCTTTGTGATCCGGTGTTAAGCAGCGACGGTCAAACACCTGAGGGGAGCTTTAAAAACCTGCGGCTACCCCAGTTGGACCTTTGTGAAAACTGCAACTCGTTCCAGAAAGACCAACCAGGTGAGCGATGAGGAGAAGAGGAACAGAAGGAATAACATAGTCATCCCGTATGTTTCTGGGGTCTCCGAGAAACTCAGGAGAATGTTTAACAAACACCGCATCCCGGTATACTTCAAACCCAGCAACACACTCCGACAAAGACTGGTTCATCCCAAAGACCGTGTACCACACACCCGGAAAAGCAGTCTGGTGTATGCTGTACAATGCAATGAGGACTGCACTGACCTATACATAGGAGAAACCAAACAACCACTACACAAACGGATGGCCCAACACAGAAGGCCAAACTTCTCAGGACAAGACTCAGCAGTCTATCTACACCTAAAGGAGAAGACACACTCCTTCCAGGACAGCAACGTACACATTTTGGACAGGGAAGATAGATAGTTTGATAGAGGGGTGAAGGAAGCCATCTATGTGAAACTGGAAAAACCATCCCTCAACAGAGGAGGAGGTCTGCCACACCACCTACCTCCCACTTACAATGCCGTCCTTTCATCTCTACCCAGGAGACTCAAGAAGCCTAGCCTCCAAGAACAACAGTCGCTCACTAACGGCTCCAACGACTCATGACCACTGAATGGAGCACTAACGAAGTCAAAACTAACACCTCCAACGACCGTCGCTGCTTAACATCGGATCACAAAGAGCCATTGACATCAATAGCTCTGATAACGACTCCAAAGAGGATAAATATCTGAGTTTCATCACCAGCCAGTCAGACTAGCTTGGTCTAGTCAGAAAGGCACGAACTGATGAAGCCTCTTGGATGAGAGGCGAAACGTCTTCACGGATATGTACCAAATCCAGCTGCACTCGATTCAATTCCTTTGGACAACCATGACCTGGATGAATGAGAACATTCACAGACTTCCTGTAGTGTGGTATTCTAACACAGGTAGAAGGTTTTGTCTGCAGCATTGTGAGGATGTTTTGGGGACGTTGTTGAGGTAGCAGATTATATAATTTTATTTTATGAAACATTACCACAATGTTTCAAAATAAAGGAATAACATTCTCACTGCAACATTCATAACATGTTTGAGGATGTTATTGTGGCTGAGATGATGGAACATTTCCTATAACATGTTCCTGTCTTTGGCGGTATTGTTCCAGGACTCTCAGGTGCCTGCTGTAGGTGGTCCATGACTCTGCTTCATACAGCAGGGTGGGGGGAACCACCCCTCTGTAGACCAGGAGTTTTGTTTGGGCCTTTAAGTCTCGGTCTTCAAAGACTCTTACTGAGTCTGGCATAAGCACCACTGACACAACTCAGGAGATGGTTGACCTCAGACTCGATGTCAGTTTTTGAGGAGAGAAGGCTGCCGAAGTAGGAGAAGTGATCAACGTCTTCAATAAACACATACATACGTATCTCTGTTAAAAGAGTTGTGAGTACACATTTTAATGCGAGCACAAAAACATATACTACACTATGCACTTATGTGTTCCGGATGTGCTGGAAAGTCCGAAATTTCAACTTCTTACTGGAAAAATGGGGTCGTCTGGTCCTTTAAGTTGAAGTGTGAAACTCAGAGCGTTTCTTTTCAGTCTGTAGGTCACCAAGATGCACTTATTAGAGCTCAGCAAGGCTGTATAGCATAATAGTACACAGCATTATTCACAATGTCTTCTCTTAAATACATATAATTTCGAAAAACTGTGTTAAATGGCCAAACACAAGTTTGAAATATTAATTTACAACACAGCTGATACATTTCTTTGGTAATGGGCCAGTTTACATTGCCAAATATTTCTGACATAATGCCAGCCATATTAACGTCAGTCTCTTGTGGGTGTCCATATTTGTCCCCTGTTATTTCCAGTCTGGCCACTGGGGGGTGCAGCAGTTCTTTTTGTGACCAACCAGCTAGAATTTCTGACGTCTGACATCAAGTGGAACACAACTTAACTGTTTCAACACAGTTTAGAAACAAAAAAGTACCATGATGCAACAGCACGTGTGTCCATGCCCCTGTCTTAGACTTAGACTGACTTAGACTTAGACTGACTTAGACTTAGACTGACTTAGACTTAGACTGTCTTAGACTTAAACTGTCTTAGACTTAGACTGAAATGGATGTTCCGCAGTGACGACCCGTAACAGGAGCAGCCGAAAGTAGTAGCAGTAGTATTAGTAGCAGTAGTAGTAGTACTAGTAGTAGTAGTAGTAGTAGTACTAGTAGTAGTAGTAGTAGTAGTAGACTGTAGCTTCAGTTAGCACCCAGTCTTGTTCTCGCCTGTTTGTTTCTTATTGGTGCACAGATATTCTTAGACAATACTTGATTTGGGATTAAGTTCATCTCTGGAGACAACAATCAGGAATGTTAGACAATAGCAACTGATTTCAGGGAGGTTATTTGTATATGTGGCGCCATCCTGTGCTTTACCTGTGCCCCCGTCCAGAGGGTTACTGGTTGTGTCAGGAAGGGTATCCAGTGTGAATTTTGTCAAATCGTTTTGCTGATTAAAAAAAAATGCAATGAATAAAAAAAATAATAAATAAATAAATAAATAAATAAATCATGATGATGATGATGATAACAATAAAACATTTTATCTGTGGTCACCTTACAGAACACAGTAAAAAACAAGCAGCACTGTATCAGACAGCAGAGCATCAAAACAAAGCAGGTAGACAATAAGAAGTTAACACAACAGATAAGTATAACATCATCATCTGCACCAAACTCAATGAAGCGTGGATCAGACTGAATATGCCAGTTTGAAAAGGTGCGTTTTGAGATGAGATTTGAAGGTTGAAAGAGAGTCAGTCTTGTGACTGTCTTGTGGGAGAGAGGTCCATAGGCGGGGGACAGAATGACTGAAGGCTCTAGACCCCATGGTAGTCAAGCGGGCCAAAGGTGCAGTGAGTTAGAGAGCAGAAGAGGATCTGAGAGTGTGGGAGGGCGTGTGGATATGAAGGAGTTCAGAAAGATACGAAGGAGCTAGGTTATTAAGGGTCTTAAAGGTGAGGACAAGACCAGACCGGATCTGTCAAGGCCTGGGTTAACAACGGCCTCCATTGATGCTGCGCCCAGTTTCCATCAGTACGATGGAAACTGTAAAATCCACTGTGGTGACCCCTGAGAAACAGGAAACAAGCTGAAAGACAAACAAGAAGATCTGCATATGTAGGGGAGCTTGTATTTGGACATAAATGAAAAACCCTGAGAGAAGTTTTTTTTTTCTTCCAGTTTCATCATGAACTGGATTTGTGTTCGAGTGTGTGAACGGTATAATCTGAATATCATGAAATCAAAGCATGACAATTTCACATAACTTCTCAAGGTGTTACGAAGTGTTATAGAGTGTTCTTAATCCAAGATCATTTCTTCTTCATCTAACTTGGCATTAGTCACAGAAGGTGGTGGTGACTACTGTAATAAGTGGCTGTAGCACACACAAGACGGTGTGTCCTCACAGGACATGATATACACATCTGCTACTAACAGCAGTCTCACCAGGAAGCTCATTTGCATAGAGAGGACACTTCTTATTTGAAGGACATGCTTCAGTGCTCATGAAACCTTTATAACTCTGCAAGTCCAAAGCAAAGCCACCAGCACTTGTTCATTGTGACAGCAAAGGTAAAAACCATGTGTTGGAGCAGCATTTTCATCCTGACATGTGCTGCCTTTATTCAAGGTAAGACCGGCAGAGATGATTCACTGTCTTCCTTGTTTTCCTCATCTCAACTTTTCCTCTCCTGAAAGAACTTTCTCTGATCTCACCAGTTTGTGTTTCCCCACCTGCACATTGTTTCTACCAAGTCCCTGTTTGTGTTTTACACTGTTGAGTTTCAGTTAAAACAACACCTGAAAAAAGGAATTCTATGTGTTTATGTGATGTAATGAGTAACACATCTGTCCTTTCACAGAGATTTCCAGATGTACATGTGAGACAATGAAGGCCTTCACTTTCAGTCTGTTTGTGTGTTTCTGTTTTCAGGATCAAGCAGTCAGGTCACTGTGACTCAGACTCCTTCAACGAAAGCTGCCAATGTAGGAGAATCAGTCAGTCTGGCATGCAAACTGAGTCAACCCCCTTATATTTATCAGAGCAAGCCATGTATCTCCTGGTACCAACAGAAACCTGGAGAAACTCCTAAACTCCTCATTTATTACGCAAACACTCTTCAGTCAGGAACTCCATCGAGGTTTAGTGGCAGTGGGTCTGGGACTGCCTTCACCCTGACCATCAGTGGAGTCCAGGCTGAGGATACAGCAGTTTAC
Source organism: Lampris incognitus (assembly GCF_029633865.1). NCBI lineage: Eukaryota > Metazoa > Chordata > Actinopteri > Lampriformes > Lampridae > Lampris > Lampris incognitus. Next base: position 51,752,455 of record NC_079221.1, on the reverse strand, counting down.
TACTGTCAGAGTTCCCACTATATCAATAGTCAGGATGTGTTCACACGGTGATAGAGAGCCGTACAAAAACCTCCCTCTGTTTCACAGTGACTGATCTGCCAGCTGGGACATACGGTAAGCTCTATAACAACAACATCACCATTAATAACAATAATGATAATAACAATAATAATAATAATAATAATAATAACAAAAATATAATTGTAGTAATGTGTTGTTCTTGGTCGTCTTCTAATAAATGGTATTAGTTGCATTGTCTGATTTTCTATTCTATTATTGTTCTTGTATTACTGGTTTCATACTAATGCACAAATAAAAAAAATATTAAATATTCTTTTCAAATTTCTCAGTTTTGTCAGTGTTTCTCTTTTGTTGTCCTCACATCTGTATACATCCTATGATCACACAAAAAGTACCATTTCAATAAAATGGAAAGTAAATCCTACATGACATGAAAGTGTGAGATTTACTTTGAACAATTAATGAACCCCCAACCTCTGAAACCAGAGTTTAGCCTCCTCAGAAAATGGACAAAATAAATGTGGTCATCCATTGATAAAAGTCGGTGCTTCACACAATATGTTTAGAAAACTGCTGATTTCAGAGTTTTCAGTCACGTTGCCTTGTTGTTTGAGAGCAATGTAAAAGAATTATGATTTTAACCAAATATAACCTGATGCACCCACATGTTTAATGATGTGTTCACCTACATGGTGCAATAATTAAATCAAATGATCATTAATGGTGTGATTATCACCTTCTTTAAATAAATTAACATAAAACTGCCAAAACAAGTATGTAAGTAAGAATTTGCTGCTTAAAATATTTTCGTTCGTTTTGTGTACAAAATAATCTCCTATTGACATATTTACTGGATTTTTTTTCTATCAAGTTATATATTTATTTAGTGGTAATTATAAAGCGTATAATCAAATTCAAAATTAAAACAATTCCTTGAAAAGTTATAACTTACAATATATTTTGTTCAGTTTTGAAAGCAGAAGTTTTACTTAACGACATTGAGAATTTGCTGCCCAAATATCTTTTCAAAACATCATCCTGACATTTACTTAAAGTTTAATAAAAGCAGTCATATTTTAGAATGACCGAATTTTTCTTTTGGTTTTTATCATTTGTCTATGTTGTGTCCAATTTTAACATTTCTGGTGTTAAAACTATTTGGTTGTATGTGTAGTGAGAAAGAGTCTCAATCCCAAGGGAAATGTTTTTTGGAGGAAACAGAAAACACTGGAAATAATTTACAATAACAATAATAATAATAACAATAACAACAACAACAATAATAATAATAATAATAATAATAATAATAATAATAATAATGGGGGTATGGGGTACCGGGACAGTTGCTACAAGCCATCCGGTCCTTGTTTAACCAAAGTGAGAGCTGTGTCTGCATTCTCGGCACAAAGTCAAACACGTTTTCGGTGGGTGTTTGACTCCGCCAAGGTTGTCCCTTGTCTCCGATTGCGTTTGTGATATTCATGGACAAGATCTCAAGGCGCAGCCAAGGTGAGGAGTGTGTCCGTTTTAGAAACCTCAGAATTGCGTCTCTGCTCCTAGCAGATGATGTGGTTTTGTTGGCTTCATCAGAACGTGACCTCCAGCGAGCACTGGGGCGGTTTGCAGCGGAGTGTGAAATGGCCGGGATGAGAGTCAGCACCTCCAAGTCTGAGGCCATGGTCCTGTACCGGAAAATGGTGGATTGTTCCCTCCGGGTTGTGGATGAGTTGTTGCCTCAAGTGAAGGAGTTCAAGTATCTCGGGGTCTTGTTCACAAGTGAGGGTAGGACGGAGCGGGAGATTGACAGGCGGATTGGTGCAGCATCAGCAGTAATGTGGACGTTGTACCGAACCGTTTTGGTGAAGAAGGAGCTGAGCCTTAAGGCAAAGCTCTCAATTTACCAGTCAATCTTCGTTCCAACCCTCACCTATGGTCATGAGCTGAAATGAATTTCCTCCGTAGGGTGTCTGGGCTCAGCCTTAGAGATAGGGTGAGGAGCTCGGACATCCGGAGGGAGCTCAGAGTAGAGCTGCTGCTCCTTCGCGTCGAAATGAGCCAGTGGAGGTGGTTCAGGCATCTGATTAGGATGCCTCCTGGGCGCCTTCCTTTGGAGGTTTACTGTGTACGGGAAACTGGGAGGAGATCCCCGGGGAGACCCAGAACTCGCTGGAGGGACTACATGTCCAATCTGGCCTGGGAAGGCCTTGGAAACCCCAGGAGGAGCTGGAGGACGTTGCTGGGGAGAGAGACGTCTGGAGTGCCCTACTTAGCTTGCTGCCACCACGACCCGACCCCGGAGAAGCGGCTATGATGAATGAATGAATAAATGAATAATAATAATAAATTGAGGTTGTACCCAAACATTATGAACAGAGCGGATCATAATACAGAAGTTGCCATGAGAAAGGGAAAGTCCAGTTAAACATTTATTTGGCCACGGTAAAGCAAAAGCTTATTTTCAGCGTCAGTGTGAAGACAACAGTTCTTTATCAGTAGCAGCTAAACAAAGGCAGGTCTGCATGGAGGAGACTCTGTGCATCAGTCCCACTCGGTGGTTTATAAGGACAGACTCAACTCTTGTCACTCAGTGACACCCATCACACCTACATGTATCTCATCTGCATGTGCGTCTTGACTCTCACATGTTACAGCGCAGGTAAGTGATCTTTTAAATCTGTATTTCATTCTGCTGGTTCATTGTCTGTGTTGATAGCTGTCTTGTTAAGACAATGTGAGTTATCTCTCTTATCCTCCATAAACTACCAACACAGGTCATATATGAAACTCAGCTTATTTCCCATGTATGTAAATAATCACAGTGTATGTTCTGGCATGTTAATGTAATATTCTAACTCATGTACACTCCGTAACGGTCGTGGTTGTGTGGTCTGGACCATCGGGGCTCGCCTGTTCTCCATCCCCTGATTGGTGTTTCTGTTCACCTGCGCCCCATTTGCCTGAGGAACCTTGATTGGGGTGTTTCTGATAATCACACCAATCAGAGTTGATTTGTTTGGGCATCATGACAATCAGTTGGAAATCATGTCACTCCATGGCACATGGGTGATACCAGCCATGTGCCATGGAGTGCCATGTGCGTGCAGGTTTTTCTCCCCAACCCAACACTGCTGTACTTCAGATGAGTTCACTGACCACACACCTTCAGCCAAACACAGGAGGAATGGTCAGTGAGCTCAGCAGCTGTAGTGTTGGTCTGAAAGAAAACCTGTGTACACACAGCTCTTCATCACACATGGTTGAGTGCCACTGTCGTACGATCTGAATCTCCAGCTATATAATAACCTCCTCCCTCCCTCCCGACCCATTTCCCCAGTCTCACACGATCCTCTTCCCCTTCCTCAGCTGTTGAGGGCCAACCAGGGCCTGATGAGGTCTGGCCCCGTGATCAACCATTAGAGGAAGGTGAGGAAGAGGAGGAGTCCGCTTTAGTTGAGTACAATGACCCCTGTACAGAGGAGGACCCTCCCTGGGCTCCAACAACCTACCTTGAGAAAGGTAGAGAATTTACGAAGAGACTGATTCTAAAACCAGATGCTAACCATCAGCACAACATATGGACCAAGCGAGACAACAGCTGGGATGAGAGTAAAGAACAAAAGAAGATGAACATCGCAATTTCGATGCTTAAAGCAGCCAATATGTCAACACCATGTCATCATTACGAGATTAGATCTTATCCAGCACAAAAGACATGGAATTGTTATTATTGTGTTTTTTCTCATTATTGTTGTTGTTAATAAATATAGTAGTGGCAGTGTTGGTGGTGGTAATAGTAATCACAGTAGAACTAGTAGTAACAGACCTAAAGATGTGATTATTATCACAGTCTATTTTCTTTATTAGTGGGAGTAGTGGTCACAGCAGTAGTTATAATGGTAGCGTCTCTCGTAGGAGCAGTGATAGCTGTGTTTGTAGTACTTAGCTTTAATAGTACTAGTAATTAGTAATAATAGTGGTAGTATAAGCACTGTGAATATTAATTGTACTACAAGTTGTTAACGTTATTGTTGGTTTACTGTTAACCAGCAGCGTGCTTAACTGCGTGTTTGTCTCCCTCTAGTGGTGGCCATCTATGACTACATGGCTGATCAGGAGGACGAGTTGTCCTTCCAAGAGGAGCCATTATCTGTGTGATCAAGAAAAACGAGGATGGCTGGTATGAAGGTGTGATGAACGCCACCACAGGCCTTTTTCCAGGAAGCTACGTTGAGGCCATCATGCACTACGCTGACTAAGGGGGAGGGGGGGTGTCTTTCTGTCTCCAGCTCACTTTTCACTTTATCTTCCTTTTTCTGGAGTTTCCACTTTTCTGTCCTCACGCTGTCGACTGCTCTTTTTCTCCTCCTCTCTTTCATTACTGTCACGTCTCTTTCTCACTTTGTACCTTGCTGTCTCGGTCTTCACCCGCTCCCAGACTAACCTTGACCCCTCATCTTTGCTTGTGACCCTCCCAGCCTGGTGTAAAACAACCAAAAGTATCTGTATTTCATGGGGATGCACTTGTCATCACAGCCTTGACTAGAAGTGTTGCCTCTCTTGTCCTGCGGGGACCAAAAAGAAGAAGGTCTGTGTTAGTTAGTAGTGAGAAGTAGTGAAAAGGCTGGTGGATATGAGGCCTGCCAGTGTTGTGTTAGCCAAGTCATCATTACACAAGTCATAGTATTTGTATTGTTTCCCCCAACCATCGTTTATCAGTTAGATTATTTTTTTGCTGGAGGTGTTACTAAATCATCAGTAGGACACCTTCCTACCAAACTTCCAAGCCCTACGCCTCTGCTGATTGTCATCCTTGGTAAACATCTTGAGGTCATCAATGTAGAACAGATGGGTCAGTTTGCCTTTCTGTGATTTGTACCCATAGCTGCTGTTGTTCAGTAGACTGCTGAGTGTTGCTAGTGCAAGGCAAAAGAGCAGTGGTGATAGTGAGTCCCCTTGGAAGATTCCACTTCTGATGTTGATCGGTGTCGATGTTAACGACTCCTCTGCATGATGGAGATTCAGGGTGGTCTTCCAGGTCTTCATGCTCTCCGTGATGAATTTGACAGTTGTTCGGCAGACTCTGTGGATCTTGAGGCTCTTCTCTATCCAGGAGTGTGGCATGCTGTCAAATGCCTTCCTGTAGTCAATCCAAGCTGCTGACAAGTTCTTTTCCTTCGATTTGACCTCTTGCAATATGGCTTTATTGAGGAGTAGCTAATATTATCATTATTATTATTATTATTGTAATTATTATTATTAGTATTAGTATCGCTGTTATTATTATTGTAATTGTTGTTATTATTAGTATTAGTATTGCTGTTATTATTATTGTAATTGTTGTTATTATTATTAGTATTAGTATTGCTGTTATTATTATTATTATTATTATTATTGTAATTATTATCATTATTATTATTAGTATTACTGTTATTATTATTATTATGAGAAAAAGCGATGCTTGTAAGACCAACGTTGACAAGTTCTTTTTTTTTCGATTTGACCTCTTGCAATATGGCTTTATTGATGAGTAGCTATACTTCATCTTCGTCTTCTTCTTATTATTATTATTATGGACTGTGGGAGGAAACCGGAGCCTCCAGAGGAAACCCAGGCAGACACGGGGAGAACATGCAAACTCCGCACAGAGGACGACCCGGGACGACCCACCAAGGTTGGACTACCCTGGGGCTCGAACCCAGGACGTTCTTGCTGTGAGGCGACCGTGCTAACCACTGCGACACCGTGCCACCTATTATTGTTATTGATATTGTTATGATTGGTATTATTGTTGTTGTTGTTGTTGTTGTTGCCATATAAACCGACTTACGGCAAGTTGCAGATTTTTTCTTTCTTTTCTTCTCAGGTTTTGCAGTAATGGCCAAACGGCAGCAGGATAAGCGGTTTGGATGATGGATGGGTGGATGGATGATGGATGGGTGGATGGATGGATGGATGGATGGATGGATGGATGGATGGATGGATGGATGGATGGATGGATGGATGGAAGTAGCTTTGGAATATAAGTCGCAGGAACAGTCAGATGAGTAAAAAAAATCTAAAAACAGACAGTAACATTATGGTTCCTGTAATACACATTAATGTGGATGGGTGGAGTGGGTGGAGAAGAGTGTCAGGAGTGATGTGTGACAGCAGGGTACCAGCAAGAGTTAAAGGGAAGGTTTACAAGATGGTAGTGAGAACAGCTATGTTGTATGGTTTGGAGACAGTGGTACTGAAGCAAAGACAGGAGGTGGAGCTGGAGGTGGCAGAGGTGAATATGAAAAGATCTTCATTGGGGGTGATGAAGAAGGACAGGATTAGGAACGAGTATATTAGAGGGACAGCTCAGGTTGGACGGTTTGGAGACAAAGCAAGAGAGACAAGATGGAGATGGTTTGGACATGTGTGGAGGAGAGATGCTGGGTATATTGGGAGAAGGATGCTGAATATGGAGCTGCCAGGGAAGAGGAGAAGAGGAAGGCCAAAGAGGAGGTTTATGGATGTGGTGAGGGAGGACATGCAGGTGGCTGGTGTGACAGAGGAAGATGTAGAAGACAGGAACAGATGGAAACAGATGATCCGCTGTGGCGCCGCCTAACGGGAGCAGCCGGAAGTAGTAGTAGTAGTAGTAGTAGTAGTAGTGGTAGTAGTAGTAGTGGTAGTAGCAGTAGCAGTGGTAGTAGTAGTGGTAGTAGTGGTAGTAGCAGTAGTAGCGGTAGTGGTAGTAGCAGTAGTAGTGGTAGTAGTAGTAGTGGTAGTAGTAGTAGCAGTAGCAGTGGTAGTAGTGGTAGTAGCAGTAGTAGTGGTAGTCGTGGTAGTAGCAGTAGCAGTAGTAGTAGTAGTGGTAGTAGCAGTAGCAGTGGTAGTAGCAGTAGCAGTACTAGCAGTAGTAGTAGCAGTAGTAACAGTAGTAGTGGCAGTAGCAGTAGTAGTGGTAGTAGTAATAGTAGCGGTAGTGGTAGAAGTAGTAGTTGTAGTAGCAGTATTAGTAGTAGTACTGGTAGTAGCAGTAGTAGTTGTAGTAGCAGTAGTAGTAGTACTAGTAGTGGTAGTAGTAGTAGTAGTAGTAGTAGTAGTAGTAGTAGTAGTAGTGGTATGTAGCGCTATCTATCCCTTTTAACTGTCAAGGACAACGCTCCTGAGTTCTCTATACAACTCGGTATCCAATAAACTATTGAAGTATGCTAACTTCGCTTTTTATGTGCTTAAAGTATGTTCTAAAGGCTCTAAATGTCTTACAGTGTCATCTGGTAACTCCAACTAAAAAGGTTGACTACCCCTTTAAGGCGCTCAAATATGGCATATGACCCCTTTAAGGCAATCTAACATGGTCTAGACACGTCCATGTGTCACCGAGTAACTTATATTAAAATGGTGGACTAGCCCTTTAAGGTTGTCTCAACATGTCACTTACCATAGCCTAGACACCACAGGAATAAACACACATGAATAATCCACACTCACACAGGTACACAGAATTATATATACAAATGTATTATGAGTAATAATTATTAGAATGAATGAAAGTAATGAGCCTCAATGGCTAACAAGCATCTGCATTCAGATATACACAAATTAATCAGACTAACACATTAGCATACAGCTCAATAACCCTATAACTAAGCCGGCAATAAAATAAAATAAAGTCAACCCCCAGTTGCAGGCCTGTTTCTTTATCGGGTACGTGGGGACCCTAAACAGCCCTCTTCGCTCCACTTGGAAGCCCGCACATCCGGCTTGTACTCACAATGAATGCTCCTCTTCGTCTCGCGCTTCTCGCCGCAGCAGTGCAGCAGCGAACGTCAGGCCGGCAGCCCTCCTAGCTAACTGGCTAGTTAGCCGTTAGCACCATCTCACGGTCGAACCGTGCGCTCGCCTCGGCAGCACAACACGGCAACAGACGACACCTTCTGCGTTCCTCGATGGTCGCATGAACACACCACTACACTGTAACTGATAACGTTACTTCGCTAAACTAGAAGACGGCCCGACTCACTGTGGGGAGAGCCCCCCACCACATCCAGTCCATTCGCCCGTCTTGCTGTGCTAACAACGGACACCAACTGGCTAGCTCGCTCCGTAACGTCGCTGGGTCCACATATGGGACTGACGAGTAGTCAGTTTGTCTCCCCAGTCCACACAAACAGTTCCCGGGATGGGTCTCGGTCAGACACCCGCACACATCACTGTTCACTAAAGTTCAATTACATTTCTCTCACCGCAAAATAGCATATAACAACTCGACATCACACTGCTCCGTTTGGCTCACACAAGGGACGAGTGACCTCTTTCTCCCAGTTCAGTCTGCTCGCGCTGACGTTTTCCGCTGCCCTCTCAACCAATCACATTCAAGGTAAGGTATTCTCTCCACAGCCAACCAATCACAGCAATGGTAAGTTTTCAACAATAAAAGTAAATGCATTTCACATTGGTAAACAACTGTTTTGCAGAACAATATCAACAATATAATATATTCATATTCAAAAGGTAAACAAAATAACAAACATAGGCCAAACTCTTATCTAATAGTGCAGTATAATATATCTAAGGCCTATAATTTAACCACAGGGTTACACATGTTCCTGTCATGTGATATAATAACAAGGTCTCGGTCAAGGTCACATTTATTTTTAGAGCAACTCAACACCAAGCCAGGTTTTGTGCCAAAGTGCTTTACAACCATCAGAATTGAGCAACAGTTTTCATAAAACATAAGTACATACGTACACACATGCATCATCATCATCATCATCATCATCATCATCATCATCGGTGGTCACTTGAAGCGAGTATGACTGTCCTCTCAATTGGTTTGTCTACTTGTGGGTCTTCAGATGGTTGTAGAGGCAGAACTGCGATCCACATACTTTGGTGCAGTGTGGACAGGGGAAAGTGGTGGTGGTTGGTGGTGGTGGTTGAGTCTTGTTCTCTGTCTCCTTGTGGTGCTGTGGTTTTTTCTCTGCAGCACAGTGGAGCTCCATTTCATGACATGCAGCTACCTCCTGCACGGACGGGGTACAGGATCTCTTTGGGGAGACGTGTGTTGGACATGGGGATGACATGGCCTGTCCATCAGAGTTGGTGCTGCATTATTGTGGTGGTGATGCTAGTCATGTTGGCTTCTTCCAGAACACTGATGTTGGTGCGTCTGTCCTTCCAGCTGATCCTCAGCATCTTTCATAAGGATCTTTGGCGGTATTGTTCCAGGACTCTCAGGTGTCTGCTGTAGGTGGTCAATGACTCTGCTTCATACAGCAGGGTGGGGGGAACCACCCCTCTGTAGACCAGGAGTTTTGTTTGGGCCTTTAGGTCTCGGTCTTCAAAGACTCTTACTGAGTCTGGCATAAGCACCACTGACACAACTCAGGAGATGGTTGACCTCAGACTCGATGTCAGTTTATGAGTAGAGAAGGCTGCCGAAGTAGGAGAAGTGATCAACGTCTTCAATAAACACATGCATACGTATCTCTGTTAAAAGAGTTGTGTACACATTTTAATGCGAGCACAAAAACATATACTACACTATGCACTTATGTGTTCCGGATGTGCTGAAAAGTCCGACATTTCAACTTCTTACTGGAGAAATGGGGTCGTCTGGTCCTTTACAACACAGCTGATACATTTATTTGGTAATGGGCCAGTTTACATTGCCAAATATTACTGACATAATGCCAGCCATATTAACGTCAGTCTCTTGTGGGTGTCCTTATTTGTCCCCTGTTATTTCCAGTCTGGCCACTGGGAGGTGCAGCACTTCTTTTTGTGACCAACCAGCTAGAATTTCCGACGTCGGACATCAAGTGGAACACAACTTAACTGTTTCAACACAATTTAGAAACAAAAAAGGTACCATGATGCAACAGCACGTGTGTCCATGCCCCTGTCTTAGACTTAGACTGTCTTAGACTTAGACTGTCTTAGACTTAGACTGTCTTAGACTTAGACTGTCTTAGACCTAGACTGAAATGGATGATCTGCAGTGACGACCCCTAACAGGAGCAGCCGAAAGTAGAAGCAGTAGTATTAGTAGCAGTAGTAGTAGTAGTAGTAGTAGTATTAGTAGTAGTAGAAGTAGTAGTAGTAGTAGTAGTAGTATTAGTAGTAGTAGTAGTAGAAGCAGTAGTATTAGTAGCAGTAGTAGTAGTAGTATTAGTAGCAGTAGTAGTATTAGTATTAGTAGCAGTAGTAGTAGTAGTAGTAGTAGCAGCAGTAGTAGTAGTAGTAGCAGTAGTAGAAGTAGTAGTAGTAGTAGCAGTAGCAGTAGTAGTAGTAGTAGACTGTAGCTTCAGTTAGCACCCAGTCTTGTTCTCGCCTGTTTGTTTCTTATTGGTGCACAGATCTTCTGAGACAATACTTGATTTGGGATTAAGTTCATCTCTGGACACGACAATCAGGAATGTTAGACAATAGCAACTGATTTCAGGGAGGTTATTTGTATATGTGGCGCCATCCTGTGCTTTACCTGTGCCCCCGTCCAGAGGGTTACTGGTTGTGTCAGGAAGGGTATCCAGCGTGAATTTTGTCAAATCGTTTTGCTGATTAAAAAAAGAAGCAAAATAAATAAATAAATAAATAAATAATGATGATGATGATAATAATAATAAAACATTTTATCAGTGGGCACCTTACAGAACACAGTAAAAAACAAGCAGCACTGTATCAGACAGCAGAGCATCAAAACAAAGCAGGTAGACAATAAGAAGTTAACACAACAGATAAGTATAACATCATCATCTGCACCAAACTCAATGAAGCGTGGATCAGACTGAATATGCCAGTTTGAAAAGGTGCGTTTTGAGATGAGATTTGAAGGTTGAAAGAGAGTCAGTCTTGTGACTGTCTTGTGGGAGAGAGGTCCATAGGCGGGGGGCAGAATGACTGAAGGCTCTAGACCCCATGGTAGTCAAGCGGGCCAAAGGTGCAGTGAGTTAGAGAGCAGAAGAGGATCTGAGAGTGTGGGAGGGCGTGTGGATATGAAGGAGTTCAGAAAGATACGAAGGAGCTAGGTTATTAAGGGACTTAAAGGTGAGGACAAGACCAGACCAGATCTGTCAAGGCCTGGGTTAACAACGGCCTCCATTGATGCTGCGCCCAGTTTCCATCAGTACGATGGAAACTGTAAAATCCACTGTGGTGACCCCTGAGAAACAGGAAACAAGCTGAAAGACAAACAAGAAGATCTGCATATGTAGGGGAGCTTGTATTTGGACAGAAATGAAAAACCCTGAGAGAAGTTTTTTTTTTCTTCCAGTTTCATCATGAACTGGATTTGTGTTCCAGTGTGTGAACGGTATAATCTGAATATCATGAAATCAAAGCATGACAATTTCACATAACTTCTCAAGGTGTTATGAAGTGTTATAGAGTGTTCTTAATCCAAGATCATTTCTTCTTCATCTAACTTGGCATTAGTCACAGAAGGTGGTGGTGACTACTGTAATAAGTGGCTGGAGCACACACAAGACGGTGTGTCCCCACAGGACATGATATACACATCTGTTACTAACAGCAGTCTCACCAGGAAGCTCATTTGCATAGAGAGGACACTTCTTATTTGAAGGACATGCTTCAGTGCTCATGAAACCTTTATAACTCTGCAAGTCCAAAGCAAAGCCACCAACACTTGTTCATTGTGACAGCAAAGGTAAAAACCATGTGTTGGAGCAGCATTTTCATCCTGACATGTGCTGCCTTTATTCAAGGTAAGACCGGCAGAGATGATTCACTGTCTTCCTTGTTTTCCTCATCTCAACTTTTCCTCTCCTGAAAGAACTTTCTCTGATCTCACCAGTTTGTGTTTCCCCACCTGCACATTGTTTCTACCAAGTCCCTGTTTGTGTTTTACACTGTTGAGTTTCAGTTAAAACAACACCTGAAAAAAGGAATTCTATGTGTTTATGTGATGTAATGAGTAACACATCTGTCCTTTCACAGAGATTTCCAGATGTACATGTGAGACAATGAAGGCCTTCACTTTCAGTCTGTTTGTGTGTTTCTGTTTTCAGGATCAAGCAGTCAGGTCACTGTGACTCAGACTCCTTCAATGAAAGCTGCCAATGTAGGAGAATCAGTCAGTCTGGCATGCAAACTGAGTCAACCTGCTTCTACTGGTTGTGATAATGGCAGGAGACCCTGTATCTACTGGTACCAACAGAAACCTGGAGAAACTCCTAAAGTCCTCATTTATTACGCAAACACTCTTCACTCAGGAACTCCATCGAGGTTTAGTGGCAGTGGGTCTGGGACTGACTTCACTCTGACTATCAGTGGAGTCCAGGCTGAGGATACAGCAGTTTACTACTGTCAGAGTCGCCACGATATCAATAGTCAGGCTGTGTTCACACGGTGATAGAGAGCCGTACAAAAACCTCCCTCTGTTTCACAGTGACTGATCTGCCAGCTGGGACATACGGTAAGCTCTATAACAACAACATCACCATTAATAACAATAATGATAATAATAATAACTGTAGTGATGTTTTGTTCTTGGTCTTGTTCTAATATTTAGTATAAGTCATATTGTCTTTTTTTAGTATTCTATTATTGTTATTGTATTACTGGTTTCATACTAATGAACAAATTAAAAAAAATATTCTTTTCAAATTTGTCAGTTTTGTCAGCGTTTCTCTTTTGTTGTACTCACATCTGTATACATCCTATGATCACACAAAAAGTACCATTTCAATAAAATGGAAAGTAAATCCTACATGACATGAAAGTGTGAGATTTACTTTGAAAAATTACTGAATCCCCCAACCTCTGAAACCAGAGTTTAGCCTCCTCAGAAAATGGACAAAATAAATGTGGTCATCCATTGATAAAAGTCGATGCTTCACACAATATGTTTAGAAAACTGCTGATTTCAGAGTTTTCAGTCACGTTGCCTTGTTGTTTGAGAGCAATGTAAAGAATTATGATTTTAACCAAATATAACCTGATGAACCAACATGTTTAATGATGTGTTCACCTACACGGTGCAATAATTAAATCAAATGATCATTAATGGTGTGATTATTACCTTCTTTAAATAAATTAACATAAAACTGACAAAACAAGTATGTAAGTAAGAATTTGCCGCTTAAAATATTTTCGTTCGTTTTGTGTACAAAATAATCTATTGACATATTTACTGGATTTTTTTTCTATCAAGTTATATATTTATTTCGTGGTAACTATAAAACGTATAATCAAATTCAAAATTAAAAACATTCCTTGAAAAGTTATAAATTAGAATATATTTTGTTCAGTTTTGAAAGCAGAAGTTTTACTTAACAACATTGAGAATTTGCTGCCCAAATATCTTTTCAAAATATCATCCTTATATTTATTTAAAGTTTAATAAAAGCAGTCATATTTTAGAATGACCTACTTTTTCTTTTGGTTTTTATCATTTTTCAATGTTGTGTCCAATTTTAACATTTCTGGTGTTAAAACTATTTGGTTGTATGTGTAGTGAGAAAGAGTCTCAATCCCAAGGGAAATGTTTTTTGGAGGAAACAGAAAACACTGGAAATAATTAACAATAATAATAATAATAATAATAATAATAATAACAATAATAATAATAATAATAATGGGGGTATGGGGTACCGGGACAGTTGCTACAAGCCATCCGGTCCTTGTTTAACCAAAGTGAGAGCTGTGTCTGCATTCTCGGCACAAAGTCAAACACGTTTTCAGTGGGTGTCGGACTCCGCCAAGGTTGTCCCTTGTCTCCGATTCTGTTTGTGATATTCATGGACAGGATCTCAAGGCGCAGCCAAGGTGAGGAGTGTGTCCGTTTTGTGAACCTCAGAATTGCGTCTCTGCTCTTAGCAGATGATGTGGTTTTGTTGGCTTCATCAGAACGTGACCTCCAGCGCACTGGGGCGGTTTGCAGCGGAGTGTGAAATGACCGGGATGAGAGTCAGCACCTCCAAGTCTGAGGCCATGGTCCTCTACCGGAAAATGGTGGATTGTTCCCTCCGGGTTGTGGATGAGTTGTTGACTCAAGTGAAGGAGTTCAAGTATCTCGGGGTCTTGTTCACGAGTGAGGGTAGGACGGAGCGGGAGATTGACAGGCGGATTGGTGCAGCATCAGCAGTAATGTGGACGTTGTACCGGACTGTTGTGGTGAAGACGGAGCTGAGCCGGAAGGCAAAGCTCTCAATTTACCAGTCAATCTTCGTTCCAACCCTCACCTAGGGTCATGAGCTGAAATGAGTTTCCTCCGTAGGGTGTCTGGGCTCAGCCTTAGAGATAGGGTGAGGAGCTCGGACATCCGGAGGGAGCTCAGAGTAGAGCCGCTGCTCCTTCGCGTCGAAATGAGCCAGTGGAGGTGGTTCAGGCATCTGATTAGGATGCCTCCTGGGCGCCTTCCTTTGGAGGTTTACTGGGTACGGCCAACTGGGAGGACATCCCGGGGTAGACCCAGAACTCGCTGGAGGGACTTCATGTCCAATCTGGCCTGGGAACGCTTTGGAAACCCCAGGAGGAGCTGGAGGACGTTGCTGGGGAGAGAGACGTCTGGAGTGCCCTACTTAGCTTGCTGCCACCGCGACCCGACTCTGGAGAAGCGGCTTATGATGAATGAATGAATGAATGATAATAATAATAATAATAATGATGATGATGATGATGATGATGATGATAATAATAATAATAAATTGAGGTTGTGCCCAAACATTATGAGCAGAGCGGATCATAAAACAGAAGTTGCCATGAGAAAGGGAAAGTCCAGTTAAACATTTATTTGGCCACGGTAAAGCAAAAGCTTATTTTCAGCGTCAGTGTGAAGACAACAGTTCTTTATCAGTAGCAGCTAAACAAAGACAGGTCTGCATGGAGGAGACTCTGTGCATCAGTCCCACTCGATGGTTTATAAGGACAAACTCAACTCTTGTCACTCAGTGACACCCATCACACCTACATGTATCTCATCTGCATGTGCAGCACTGTAGATGTTGACAGTTGACTAGGACCAGTTCTAGGTTCCTAGGAGCAGTTTATAACTAGCATCAAATGATTGCAGACCACAGACCAGGGGTAAAGTTTGAACTACCAGCTTGTTTTTACGTATATAAAGAATTGTAAACACAGACAGAGAAACATACACAATTACACAATAACACAGTGAGAATGGATAAATTCCTTGAAACCTCTTGTTTTATGATTTAACCCTTATTAAACCACTATTTTGACTTTCAGATAATTTAGATAGATATTTTAGTTCTAATTTAGGATCCGTTTAATTCTAATTTGAAGTTATCTCTTGTTTGAGTTGACAAATTATGTTAATTTGTTTTATGTTCTATTTTGTTCCATTAGGCCTTTAAGTTTCAGTTCTAATTTCCATTAACCTAAGTTACTTAACCAGTAAATCAGAATGCCAAAAGTAACACACAATTGCATTACCCCATGAACAATATGAATGAGTAATAAACTCAGCCGATACAGCAACACAATATCAGATCAAAAATCAAAATCAATCATCAATGTAGGCTATAATCCGTCCTTTTTTGGAAAATCCGTTGTTGGTCCACTGAGTCCAACTGCGTTTTGCAGTAACAAACTGGAAATGTCAGTCCTACCACAATCCAGGTGCTCGAATCTGTAGGCTGCTGTCCTGAGAATGAGCTGTCTGAAGCCGCAGACAGACCACGTGGATCCAGCAGGGCTCCTATAGGTGGCTCGCCATCTTGGGTGATGAAACACCAAGCGCGATCTTCCCAATCCAAGAAAAACCCCTGGCCTGCATTATAACAGGCACATCACACATGCAAAGACATTAGTTTACATATCTCTCAATAAAATAATCAAAAGAAAACAACAGAAGTACCGACTGACATGGTCAATCTGCCCACCGCTAAAACGTGACGCAGTGTAATGTCTGTGCTAATACACCATGCTGCTGCTGCAGCCCAGCTGGAAGGAGCTAGCTTAGCAACTCGGTTTGCACAAAAGAAACATACATTCTGAATTCGGTTCACAAAAGAAACACGTAGCTCCTCAATAATCTTTACACAAGTTATGATCCCCAACATAACGGAGCTACTTAGAGCTTTAACTAGCCTATGCACACACACATTGAAAACAGATAAGTTGGGCTAGTTAGCAGTTGACTCACCAAGTCCTGGACGACACTCGGACACAACACAAACCCAGGGCTCGGAGGAGGACCAGACCAACAAAACACTCAACTTGGATTATTTGATGTTTATTCCTCAACTCCAAAAACCAACTGCAGCAGGAACAACCCTGCACCAGCAAGCCCGGGAACATAAACCACGCCGCCAGCTCACAGCCCTGCTGGGTGAGAGGCATAGTCCCTAGTGTCCGCCACACAGCCCCCCCCCCCCCCGAACACCCAGAAGGGACTCCTGGAAAGAAAATGAGTGTCTCACTGGAGGCTTAAGCAGCCTGCCATAATGGCTGCGCCGTCCCTCAGCCGAAACAATAGGTGAAACACAGTCCAAAGCCGGCTGAGAAGCAGAATGCTGAACCCGTGAAGACACTGCCGGGGTCCTGGAAGGAGGACGACCCCGACGGGGAACCTGGCCCGGAAACACAACTTCGCCTAACCCTGTGCGCCAGTTTAAGCCTATCAAGCGTGACACGCTCCCTACGCCCACCCATATCCAGCACAAAACCCTTAGGACCCGTCTCAAGAACCCGAAATGGGCCATCGTATGGGGGTTGGAGGGGCGAGCGGTGAGCATCATGCCGGACAAAAACAAAATGAGCCGACATGAGCTCCGCAGGCACGAACGACCGCGGAAAACAGTGGTGAACGGGGCCTGGAACCCGAGTGCTGTCGGACAAAAAAGGATAAACGGCCGGACGGGGTCGAGGAGCGGAACTCCCGGACAAAATTCCCCAGGGACGCGGAGCGGCTGACCGAGCACCAGCTCAGCGGGCGCAGCGTCGAGGTCCTCCTTAGGAGCCGAACGCAACCCGAGCATAACCCAAGGTAAACGGTCCACCCAGTTACCATCCGAGAGCGCAGCGCTGCCTTGAGCGACCGGTGAAAACGTTCACACAAGCCGTTAGCCTGAGGGTGGCACGCGGTAGTGCGGTGTACCTGCACACCCAAGGATCGCGCAAGTGCCGACCAGAGCGCTGACACGAACTGGGGTCCCCTGTCTGAGGTGAAAACTGACGGAGTGCCGAAACGGGCGACCCAGGAGGAAAGAAAAGCGCGTGCAACGTTCGAGGATGTTGTGGAGGACAGAGGGACAACCTCTGGCCACCTGGTGGTCCGATCTACCATTGTGAGCAGGTGCGTAAAACCCTGTAAAGAAGGTAGAGGGCCCACCAGGTCCACATGCACGTGGTCGAAATGTCTGGCCGGGATCGCAAACGGTTCGAAGGGCGATTTAGTGTGCTGGTGGACCTTAGCGCGCTGGCACGCTACACATGCAGCTGCCCACCCCTTGACGTCCTTGCGAAGGCCAGGCAAGACGAACTTGGAACCGACCAACTTCACCTACGCCCGAACTCCAGGGTGCGAGAGGGAGAGAATCGAATCGAAAACTCGACGGCGCCAGGCCACTGTAACAACGGGGCGGGAACGGCCGGTGGAGACATCGCAGAGGAGGGGAGGACTGCCTTCCTGCATCACAGCGTCCTCTAGCTTGAGACCGGTACGCGTTGACCTAAGGGCAAGGACGTCCGGGTCGCTGGGCTGGTCGGCAGCCGTAGCGGAGAAATCCACACCGAGGTGCACAGGACACACAAGCACACACGACAGACAATCAGCAACAGGGTTGGACTTCCCGGCCACATGCTGAATGTCCGTTGTGAACTCGGAGATTGCCGCTAGGTGGCGCTGCTGACGAGCAGACCACGGCTCAGTCACCTTGGACATGGCGAAAGTCAGCGGCTTATGATCCCTCCAGCAGGAAGCGGAAATGCCGGGTTGCAAGGTGCGGTGCCAGCAACTCCCGGTCAAAAACGCTGTACTTGCGCTCGCTGTCTCGCAGTTTGCGGCTAAAAAATGCGAGTGGCTGCCACGCATTCGCCACACGCTGTTCAACCACAGCCCCCACGACTATGTCAGACGCATCGGTTGTTAAAGTTATGGACGCCGTGGGTGTGGGATGGGCGAGGAGGGCAGCGTTAGCCAGGGCGCACTTAGCTCCGTCAAAGGCCTGGACCCGTTCGGGAGTCCAGTCGACTGGGTCGTTAGCCTTCTTAAGCCGCAGGGCTTCGTAAAGTGGCTGAAGGAGGTGGGCAGCGCGAGGGAGGAAACGGTTATAGAAATTCACCATTCCCAAGAATTCCTGCAATGCCTTAACAGAGACTGTGTTAAGGTTTGTAGAACGAACCCAATAGCGACAACACAAGACAAAGTAAAGCACCAACCTGGCAGGACTCGTAGAGGAGAGCCGGCCGGGCCTGGACAGAAGGGGGAGGCGCTTCAGGCGGAACTTGAGAATAGCTTCTTAAAAATGGGAAAACGTAAACTGCCCCCTCAATCCGAAAAGGAAAAAAAGTAAACTGCTCCTTTAAAGTCCGAAAGGGAAAAAACGTAAACTGCTCCTTTAAAGTCCGAAAGGGAAAAAACACAAACTGCTCCTTTAAAGTCCGAAAGGGGAAAAAACACAAACTGCGCCTTTAAGGTAGAAGTCCAACCGAGTAATAAGATCCACAGTGAGAGAGGAGAAATTAGAATATCAAAAACTTGATGTAGCACACTTGATAAGAATGACACTTACAAGGGCTGGTGTTTTTGTTGTTTTACTCCATCTGTCAAATAGACATTACAGAGGACACGTTTTCAGAGCATGGCTCACTATACGAACGGCCACACTCATCTCCAATTTATACACAATAAGAGCACCAAATATATTCTTCCATAAATTCACATTAGTCTAGCCTACCGCGAATAAAGCTAAACAGTATATAACGTTACGGAACATGGGGGGATCAAAATAGCAACACACATAGGCCTACCTTCATATTTACACAGTGTGGAGACACTAAACATAGTAAAGGGACAGACTAATCACACCTACAGACAATGTCAAAGCCAAGCTACAGAACAATGGGTTCAGACCGCGGGAGCTATGGCTATGCTAACGTTAGCAACTCGCTAGCAATCTAGCTAACGTTAGCCAGTGATATGACGTTATCAAAATAAATATGAAAGTCCCTTCGTGGGTATTTCTAATAGGCATCCATATCCCACCTACACATCATATTTAATCACCATCCTAATTCCATATGTCTAACTAGTCTGCTTACCTGTCAAATAGACATTACAGAGGACACGTTTTCAGAGCATGGCTCACTATACGAACGGCCACACTCATCTGACGACTCTATGTCCCAGAGTGCACGGCGAGAGCCAGCACTACGTCACACAGGCTAGAAGCAATTAACCTGCAGTGCCCTCCTGTGGCGAGAACCGGCTATCACAACAACACAGCAGACAATTCTCCTCTTTACTATTAGTGAGTGGTCAATGAAGGTAAGTATATAAAATAAAAAATAGATGGGGGGGCTACTAAATCCCAAGTACCCCACACTCTCCCCTCAAAAAGATAATGGCGTCCCGACATAACAAATCTACCAGTCCACATTGCATAACTTTTCATTGAAAAGATAGGTTATTACTAAGCAGGAGTCAATCTGGATACTGTACTGTAATCAGTCATAACATATAACACACATCTCCTATTAATGGTATATGTTTGCAGTAAATAATGTGCACTTGAATCCACTGCTTCGTCCGTCTTGAGGCCGGGGAGCTATAGTATCTGACTAAAAGCAAATAACTTTGTAATAGTAATATCCCTGGTGGTAACAGGTGTGTTCTAAAACCCCAATGCTACAGTAACTCTGTGTCTGGTGATCACAGGACAACTAAAATCACATAGCTATAACAATTGTAACATGTCAAAAGTTTTTTTTTTTTTTTTTTTTTTTTTCATTTATTTATTTATACTGAGTTGTCTGATTTGCTTATCTACCAGACACACTAGGCTGCCCTAGTCTGTGATAAGTAAACACTGGTGTAGGTTTTCTATTTCTCAAAGGATATGCTTTTTCTCTGGCAGGCTGCACAGCTTCCCCTGGAGGAGGCTGCAAGGCATCTTCTGGTGGAGGCTGCAAGGCATCTTCCAGGCTCTTGTCGTCATCGGGCTCATCCTCTTCTTCAGCTCCAGATGTCTCGCCATTCTCTGACACTGTCCCATTGTCCTCTATTGTTGCAGGCTGCTCCGCAAAATCCTCTTCATCTTGACCGTCTCTTTCCTCCGGATAGAACTCCAAGGCATCTGGGCTCAGCTGACTCTGGATCCGCTCACTGGCTCTGACTGTTGGTCGTCCCACGATGCATCTCCAGTTATCCTCATCATCTGAGTCACTGTCCTGTTCCTGGTTCCACTGCATTTGTCTGTCTGTCTTCTTTCTCTCCCGTCTAGGTTTCACAGGTAAGTCCTCTTCTCTTGGTTCCACCGGCAGGAAGTCGCATGGCAGAAGAAGGTTCCTATGCATGATTCTGGTTCGTCCTTTTCCATTCTCCGGCTTCAGCTCATACACAGGGCTGTCGGCGTGCTTCCTCTGTGTTACTACATGCACCTGGTCCTCCCAGAATGGTCTTAATTTCCCCGGTCCTCCTTTCTCGTTCAGGTTGCGGATGAGAACCCTGCATCCGGGATACAGCTCTGTCCCGTGGGCCTTTTTGTCGTATAGTGTTTTGTTTCTGGCCCCCTCCTTCCGTGCTGTCTCTGATGCTAGGCGATAGGCGTCATTCATGCGGGCCTTCCACTTCTCTGCATATTCTCGAGGGGATAGTGCCTGGTCCTTTGCTCTAAGGCCAAACATCAGGTCAATGGGAAGTCTTGGATTTCTGCCGAACAACAGATAGTAAGGTGCAAATCCGGTCGCTTCATTTCGGGTGCAGTTGTATGCATGTATCACCTTTGGGAGTGACGCTTTCCAATCCGTTTTCGCAACCGCTGGCAGGTTTCTCAGCATCGCCAGAACCGTTCTGTTGAAACGCTCGACCTGACCATTTCCTTGCGGGTGATACGGTGTTGTGTGAGAACCCCTGACTCCACTGTACTCCTGCAGCTTGGCGAAGAGCTTATTGTCAAACTCCTTCCCTTGGTCATGGTGCAGCGTCGCCGGGAAACCAAATCTCAGCACAAAGTCCCCGAATACCTTCTCTGCGGCGGTCTTGGCAGCTTTGTTTCTGCATGCATAGGCTTGAACAAAACGGGTAAAGTGGTCCATAACCACCAGTATATACTCGTACCCTCCCTTACACTTCTCTAAGTGTAAGAAGTCAATGGAGACCATCTCAAATGGGTGTGTGGTCACGATGTTGGTGAGAGGGGCTCTGGTTGGTTTGTTGGGGCGCTTGGTCTTCAGGCAGCTACACACCTGTGTGATGTAATGTTCCACATCTTTCTGCATGTGAGGCCAATAGAAACGGTCCCTCAACAGGTGCAACACCCTCTCCACGCCTAGATGGCCCAGGTCTCTGTGCAGTTCTTTATATACCAGCTCATGGAACTTTTTCGGCAGGACTAGCTGAGTTCGGGTAGCTGTTTTCCGGCGCAGGATGCCATCATCATCAAGGCACAGCCGATGCTTCTCTCTCATGAGTGTCGCAACACCCCTGCTCGCACACTGTGTTTTTCCCCGAGGCCACTGATTGGAGGTTATGTACTTCAGCACCTCTCCAATGACAGCATCCTCCCTCTGGGCGTCTCTCACCGTCTGACTGGGTATCTCTGCCACAGGTGATGTATGTTCCTTCTCAAACTCGGCTAGTGCTGTGGCTATGGTTACCGGACACATCCAAGGCTCAGCTCTCTCCAGCTGTACTGACAGCGCCTGGGTCACACTGTTCATGACCTCGGGGTGTACTTCTTGTGAACAGGTCTGCATGTACTGCTCCATCGGCATGCGTGAGAGGCCATCTGCGTCCCCATTGGCTCGTCCAGGCCGGTACTTGATAGAGAACTGGAAATCGGCTAACTCTGCTACCCACCTGTGGGTGGTCGCATTCAGTTTGGCTGTCGTGAGCACATAGGTGAGGGGATTATTGTCTGTGTAGACAGTGAATGATGGAGCGTGGTAGAGGTAATCTCTAAATCTCTCACATATGGCCCATTTCATCGCGAGGAACTCCAACTTCCCTGAGTGGAGATGGTAGTTCTTCTCAGGAGTTGTCAGTGTCCTAGACCCATACGCGATGACTGCCAGCCCACCCTGTGACTGTCTTTGATACAATACTGCCCCGAGGCCCTCTCGTGACGCGTCGCAGTGAAGGATAAAGGGCTGTTCAAAGTCTGGGTAGCCCAACACTGGTGGCTGGATGAGGAATTCAATCAACTGACAGAGGACCTGTTGGTGTTCAGCTGTCCACTTAACTGGGTGAGAGGAGGGCAGATGGTCTCGGGAGTCCTTCCTCCCCTTGTCCTTTCTCTTTTGTTTGAGCTTCCCCGCTGCTGTCTTCTCTGGGGTGAGGAGGTCATAGAGAGGCCTTGCGATTCGGGAGAAGTTAGGTATGTAGGGCCGGTAATACGAGATGAATCCCAGCATCTTCCTGAGCTCTCCGATGGTCGTAGGTTCTCTCTCCTTCAGTGCCTGGACCGGGGCCACATCAGCGGGGTCCATTGTGTATCCATCCTTGGTCACAAGCCTTCCCAGGAACCTTACTTGGTTTTTGAAGAGTTCACATTTTCTTGCCGTCAGCTTGATTCCATGGCTTCTGTAGCGGTGCAGTACTCTTCTCAGGTGCTGGAGGTGTTCGTCGAATGTGGTTGAGTGGACCAGGTTGTCATCTAAATACGGCTGACAAATGTTGTCCCTCAGCCCAATCAAACATTCCTCCATGGACCTCTGGAACTCTGCTGGTGCTGAGGACAGTCCGAAGGGAATTCTCACCCATTCATATAATCCCCACGGGGTGATGAATGCAGTCAGTGGACGGCTGGACTCCTCAAGAAACCCCTGGTGATATGCCTTCCCCTGATCCAAGACAGAAAACCAGGCACTCCCCTTCAGGCTGTCGAGCATATCCTGGATGCGTGGTATTGGATGGCGGTCTGGGATGGACCTCTTGTTCAACTCACGGTAGTCACAGCAGAGGCGGAGGCTCCCATCCTTTTTCCGCACACACACGATTGGGCTTGAGTAGGGTGATTTTGACTTAGTTATCCAGCCTCTGTTCAGTAAATCCTCGAGGTATTCCTTCACTTCTTTATGAAGAGGCTTTGGGACTGATGTGTATGTCCGCTTCACCGGTGTGGTGTCACTCAGGCGGATCTTGAGCTGGAGTGATGGAATAGTCCCCACATCATGGTCATCGCGTGCGAACACACTACTCTCCTCCCGCAGTAGCTCTCTCACCTGCAGTTGTTGTTCAGGTGTCAGGTGGTTCAGAGGGACAGGCGGGTCCCATAGATCTTCCTCCTGGTGTTCCGTCTTGACATCACCTGGCCCTTTCAGCTTTGTTGTGTCTCTAATCACAGGTCTTCGTTCTGTACCTGTTGTGGAGGTCCCTGGGATGACTGGGTTCACTGTACTAGTCCCATCCACATCCAACGGCTTCACGGCGGCAGGGTAGATGGCTCTAGTTCTTTGGGTCTGCCCCAGGGGAGTCCGTGGCGGCAGTGTGATGTCATGAGCTGTGACGTTAGTCACTGGGACAGCGATGCGTGACCAGGTTCCCTTCTGTAAACATACAATGTTTTCATCCACCTTCAGGCCCTCTGGCCACTTTGGGTTCACATTAGGCTCAAAGAGGACGTTCTGGTCTGCTTGGAGGGGCCCTGCTCTAACACCACACTTAACAATCTTTGTCTGGCCCGCCGGAATAGTCATGCTTTCTCGGCCCACTTTAACCATCCCCTCACCTTCCATATCATCTTGGCTGTTTATCAGCTTCACGAGGACTTCAGCCTTCTTGTAGTCAACCGCGAACGCAATGCTTAGTGCCTTTGTGATTACACTTGATGGCTGTCCAGCTCCAGACTCTAACAGGTGTTCAATTACATTGTAACCGATGATCGGTTCTTCTGCGGTGCCCTGGTGTGTGGTTACTAGTATTGGCACAGTGAGTTCCATTGGTGGAGTCTGAGTGGTGCTATTCGGTGCTAACTGGACAGTCACTTCCACCCATCCAGAGAAAGGAATGGTTGTCTGGTTTGCTGCTTTACCAGTCAGGGTGCCAGGGCCAAGGATCTCTTCTGTGCTTCTCACCTTGGTGTGTGGGAGATGTTTTCTCCTCCATTCTTCACTGATTAGGCAGACCTGCGACCCGGTATCCCACAATGCCTGTGTGGCTACACCATCAATGTAACAGTTTATCATGTATTTCTTTCCAATTAGGTTCAGCAGCTGTGACTGGCGTTTTGAGGAGATATGACTCACTGTGGGTGCTTGCTGTTCCCGCCCTGCCTCGTCTCGCTGTCGGGCAGACACTCTGGCTTCTAGTAGCTGAATACTGTCGTCGATGAGCTTGCTGGTGACAGTACAGCTAGACGTGTCTACCTGCTCCGATTTTTCAGGCCTCTGAGCTCTACACCCTCTTGAAAGATGGCCACTCTGTCCGCATTTGAAACAGTGGTTGCACTGGTCGCCCCTTTCACTGTCTTGACAGGCTTTGCATCCGCGCTTCCTCACAGGCTGCTGCTGACGAGAAGGTCTTTGGCCAGAGGAGTGGTTCATGGCTTTTCTCATCTGTTCCATTTCTCCTTTCAGCTGTTGGATTATCTCGTAGAACGCAGACTCCTTTTGGTTCCCTGCCTGTGTCTTAAGGGCATTCACACTCGCGGATGTTGATGGCGACGACTCCTGACCCCCGACCACTGCAGCTTCCGCTCCTCGATACTGATGTGCCTCAGCTCGCACTTCCCGCACTCTGGTTTCCTTACTGTGGGAGCTCTTCTTGAATTTCCGCTGTCTCTCTGACTCGAAACTTGCGGCCTCTATCATCTTAACAATGAGAACATCATCAGTAGTTGCTTGATCATCGAGATAGCTCTTGAGCTGATATTTTACCTGGTCACTCACTAGCCCAGTTCCCACAGCTCTTAGGAACTTCTTCTGTATCAGTTCAGGGCTGTATTGTTCATCAGAGCCAGGCTCTCTCGCTGCTGCTAAGAGTCTCTCTTTACATGCTATGGCTCGGAACAGGAAGTTCTGTGGTGACTCCTGACTGTCCTGTGTGATGTTGATTAGTCGGTGATATAGGTCCACAGAGCTATCCTCTTTGAAATGGCCGTTCAGAATGGTCCTCAGCTGAGGGAGGGTGAGTTCGGTTTTGATCTCTAACAAGTCACGGAGAGTCAGCCCAGGGCTGATGGCTCGGATTACAGCCTCTATTATCTCCAACTCGCTGTGGCCTTTTCTCACCCCCATATCAATCTGATGCGTAAGATTTATATAAGACAACTTGTCTATCTGCCCCCGTTCTCCTATTTGGCCATTTATCTTAAAGTCTCTGCGTATGGTCACTTCAGGGGGTTGGATTACTGACGGGATTGGGTTTGAAGGTTGACTAGGTCTACTGGGTTCTTTAAGACTTAGTTTCTCACTGAGGCGTGATATCTCTTCCTCAAGCGCTTTTGTGGATGCAGTAAAGCTGGACTGTAAGGCCTGATATTGTTCATGTAAGCTTGCCAATTCAGCAGCATCCTTGTTAGTACTGTCTGCACCTGCACCAGTATGTGACTCCGCCCCTCTCTGCTTCATTTCACTAGAGAGGTCCACTAGTCTGGACAGAAACTGACGTGCTACCTCTTCATCCTCCTTCTCAATTGCTTCATCCACAGTTTCACTAATAAGTCTGATCAGCGCATGCCTCTTTGTCTGGTTTTCAGTGGGGACTTTAGCAATAACACACACCTCTTTTAACTGGTCCAGCCCTAACTGCAGGAGGGTCTCACTCAGCCTGTCTTGCAGTTGCTCAAGCTCCAGTTCCATTGTTGGTCACGTGTTCTCACTCCGCTCCCCACTTCTTCTCCTGACAATGGTGGCAATGGCGCTGATCCCGGGTTTCGGCACCAATATTTGTAGCACACTTGATAAGAATGACACTTACAAGGGCTGGTGTTTTTGTTGTTTTACTCCATCTGTCAAATAGACATTACAGAGGACACGTTTTCAGAGCATGGCTCACTATACGAACGGCCACACTCATCTCCAATTTATACACAATAAGAGCACCAAATATATTCTTCCATAAATTCACATTAGTCTAGCCTACCGCGAATAAAGCTAAACAGTATATAACGTTACGGAACATGGGGGGATCAAAATAGCAACACACATAGGCCTACCTTCATATTTACACAGTGTGGAGACACTAAACATAGTAAAGGGACAGACTAATCACACCTACAGACAATGTCAAAGCCAAGCTACAGAACAATGGGTTCAGACCGCGGGAGCTATGGCTATGCTAACGTTAGCAACTCGCTAGCAATCTAGCTAACGTTAGCCAGTGATATGACGTTATCAAAATAAATATGAAAGTCCCTTCGTGGGTATTTCTAATAGGCATCCATATCCCACCTACACATCATATTTAATCACCATCCTAATTCCATATGTCTAACTAGTCTGCTTACCTGTCAAATAGACATTACAGAGGACACGTTTTCAGAGCATGGCTCACTATACGAACGGCCACACTCATCTGACGACTCTATGTCCCAGAGTGCACGGCGAGAGCCAGCACTACGTCACACAGGCTAGAAGCAATTAACCTGCAGTGCCCTCCTGTGGCGAGAACCGGCTATCACAACAACACAGCAGACAATTCTCCTCTTTACTATTAGTGAGTGGTCAATGAAGGTAAGTATATAAAATAAAAAATAGATGGGGGGGCTACTAAATCCCAAGTACCCCACATTGATCTCAACTAGAAAATCACGATGGGAAAATCCACTGGGGAAAACACAAAGAGAGTTCTTCTCCGAACAAGCTCTCAAGGAGAACTGACACAAGGGAATAATCAAACAAGCAAAAACACGGAGAATACTACAATCTGTACTCCACCGGGAGACACAGAAATGTCACGAAACTCGAGACGAAGAATTTACTCACGGGACTGTTCAGGACGAACTCGCGACGAGTTCTGGAAAGCAAACAAACTTATACTAGAGTGGTTAACGAGTAGGTAGGCTGCAGGTGTTTCAGACGCGCCCTTCCCCCGCTCTCATTGCTGGTTGCCAGGTTGGTCAACAGACCGAGCCCTAACAGTACCCCCCCCTCTACGGGAGCCACCAGGCGACCTGCCAGGCTTGTCAGGGTGACGGCGATAGAACTCAGCGAGCAGACCAGGGTCCATGATGAGCTGGCGGGATACCCAGCTTCGTTCCTCCACCCCATAGCCCTCCCAGTCAACCAAATACTGGAACCCCCGTCCCCTGCGTCGGACGTCCATCAGCCGACGGACCTTCCACTGTGGATGCCCATCCACAATCTCAGGGGGAGGCGGAGCTGGGGCCGGAGGCATAAGGGGGCTCTCGGAGACAGGCTTTACTCGGGACACATGAAAAACCGGATGGATCTTCATGGAGGCCGGGAGCTTAAGACGCACAACTGCAGGACTGGGTACTTCCTGGATCTCGAAGGGCCCATCGAACCGGGGATTCAGCTTCTTGGCAGAGGACTGAAGGGGGAGCTCCTTGGTGGACAGCCAGACTCTCTGTCCGGGTTGGTAAGCTGGTGCTGTGGATCGGCGACGGTTAGCTCCTCGTCTGGCACGTTCCGTAGCACGGAGCAGCGCAGCCCTGGTGATCTCCCAGACACGACGACAGCGGTCCAGATGAGTCTGCACGGAGGGAACCTCCACTTCGGACTCCTGTGCAGAGAAGACGGGCGGCTGGTAACCCAGGGATGCCTCAAAGGGCGAGAGGCCGGTGGCGGAGCTGACCAGGGAGTTGACCGCATACTCGACCCAGGGGAGAAACTGACTCCAGGAGGTTGGCTTCTTGGCAGCGACGCAACGGAGAGCAGATTCCACACTCTGGTTCATCCTCTCAGTCTGTCCGTTAGTCTGCGGATGATATCCCGACGAAAGGCTGACCGAGGCGCCCAACCCCTTGCAGAAAGCACGCCACACACGGGAAACAAACTGGGGCCCTCTGTCTGACACAATGTCCTTGGGAAGTCCATGCAAACGGAAGACGTGGCTCATCAGGAGGTCAGCGGTTTCTGAAGCAGAAGGAAGCTTAGGCAAAGCCACCAGGTGAACACCCTTGCTGAAGCGATCCACCACCGTCAGGATCACTGTGTTGCCCTGAGACGGAGGAAGTCCAGAGACAAAATCCAACGCCACATGGGACCAGGGCCGACTGGGAATAGGAAGGGGCTGCAGCAGACCAGCCGGTGCCTGGTGAGAGGCCTTGCTTCGGGCACAGATGGTGCAGGCCATGACGAACTCCTTGATGTCCCTCCTCATAGTGGGCCACCAGAACCGTCGAGCTATGAAAGTGAAAGTGCGGTGGACTCCAGGGTGGCAAGCGAGCTGACTGGTGTGGCCCCATTTGAGGACCCGAGACCTCACTGAGTCCGGAACAAACAGTCGGCGAGGCGGCACGTTGCTCGGGACTGGACTGGAGCGCAAGGCGCGCTTGACCACCGTTTCAAGGCCCCAGGTCACCACGCCAACGACCTTGGTCTCAGGGAGGACGGGACTTGGTTCCACCGTTACAGGTTCCTTAAGGTGTTGACGAGACAGACCATCTGCCTTGGTGTTGCGGGAGCCAGGACGATAAGTCAGTGTGAAGTCGAACCGACTGAGGAAGCTGGCCCATCGTGCCTGCCGACCATTGAGACGTTTGGTTGCCCGGATGAACGTCAGGTTCTTATGATCAGTCCAGATGGTAAATGGATGCTCTGCCCCCTCCAGCCAATGGCGCCATTCCTCAAGTGCAGCCACTACAGCGAGAAGCTCCCGATTACCAACATCGTAGTTCTCCTCGGCGGGAAGGAACCGGCGGGAGAAGAACGCGCAAGGATGAACCTTCTGGTCGGCCTCTGATCGTTGGGAGAGCACAGCCCCCAATCCGGTGTCCGAAGCGTCCACCTCAACTATGAACTGCCTCTTGGGATCGGGATGGAGTAGGACGGGGGCACTGGTGAACCTCTCCTTGAGCGACAGAAATGCAGAGCGAGCAGCTGGGGACCAGACGAACGGCTGAGAGGGGGAGGTTAGACGGGTGAGGGGTTCTGCTACAGAGCTGTAGTTTCGGACGAACCTCCTGTAAAAGTTCGCGAACCCGAGGAAGCTCTGCAGTTCCTTACGTGACTTAGGATCCGGCCATTCCACCACCGCTTTGATCTTGCGAGGATCAGCTCGAGTCTTGCCTCCCTCCACGATAAAACCTAAGTAGTCTACTGACTCAGAATGGAACAGGCATTTCTCAGCCTTGACGAACAGCCGGTTACGAAGGAGGCGTTCGAGAACCTGCCGCACGTGCTGGACATGCTCCTCGAGGGACCTGGAGAAGATGAGGATGTCATCAAGGTAGACGACAACGAATTGGTCGAGCATGTCGCGAAGGATGTCATTCATGAGTGCCTGGAACACCGCCGGGGCGTTGGTGAGGCCGAACGGCATTACCAGGTACTCATAATGACCACGGGGAGTCTTAAAGGCTGTCTTCCACTCGTCCCCCTTCCGGATCCGAACGAGATGGTAGGCGTTCCGGAGATCCAGCTTAGTGAAGACAGTCGCCTGGGTCAGGGGTTCGAGGGTGGAGCTCATCAGAGGCAGGGGGTATTTATTCTTGATGGTGATGTCGTTGAGTTGGCGATAATCAATTCAGGGTCGGAGACCACCATCCTTCTTAACGAAAAAGAAACCAGCTGCCACCTGGGAGGATGAGGGTCGGATGAGCCCTGCCGCCAACGATTCTGAAATGTAATCGTCCATAGCAGCCTTCTCGGGGATGGAAAGGCTGTAAAGACGACTGCTAGGGAGAGAGGCCCCAGGACGGAGGTTGATAGCACAATCATATGGCCGATGCGGAGGGAGAGACTGAGCCCGCGTCTTGCTGAAGACCTCCCCGAGATCATGATACTCGGGAGGAACAGAGGAAAGATCGGGAGGAGGGGCAATCGGAACAGTCTGGACTGCTGGACCAGGTGCGGCCTGAAGACACCGGGCGTGACAGGAGGAGCTCCACTCCAAAATGTTACCAGACGACCAAGCAATGTGTGGCTCATGCTGAGCCAACCAGGGACGCCCCAAGATCACAGGAGCTAAGGGAGACTGGATGACGAAGAACTGAAGGCTCTCCACATGGTTTCCAGCAATAGTGAGAGACACGGGACAGGACTGTCGGGTAACACTGGCCAGGCGGCGCTCATCCAGAGCAAAGGCCTCTATTGGCCTCTCCAATTCCTCACATGGAATGTTAGCTTGAGCAGCAAACGTAGAGTCCAAGAAACACCCATCAGCTCCCGAATCGATGAGTGCGCCTACAGTGAGCCGCTGGTCTGCCCAAGCCAGGGTAACGCTCACAAGATGGTTAGCCGGAGCAGGATGGCGGGAACAGGAAAGACGGCTCACTAGGATCTCCCGGGGTCCCAGTGAGCCTAATCTTTTGGCCGCGTAGGACACTCGCTGATCCGGTGTCCCTTAAGACCGCAGTAGAGACAGAGACCTGCCTTGAACCGGGCCTCACGTTCAGCGGGAGTCAGTCGTGTACGCCCAAGCTGCATAGGTTCCTCCTCTGTCACTGTCTGGGAGGAGGAGAGGCTTGCCACAGGGGAAGTGGAGTGCGACGAAGAAGAGCCCCCTTCGGAAGCTCTGGATGGCTGAGAGGTAGAAACGGTTCCCCGTAGACCTCGCTCGCGCCTTCTCTCGCGGAGACGTCCATCGATGCGGATGGCAAGGCTGATAAGGTCGTCGAGAGAGGTAGGATCCTCCCGGGTGGCTAGCTGATCCTTGACGGCATCGCTGAGGCCCCTACGGAAGGTTACCCGAAGTGACTGGTCGTTCCAGCCACTCTCAGCCGCAGCCAGCCTGAACTCGACTGAGTAGTCAGTGACACTGCCACTGCCCTGCTGGATCCTGCTCAATCGGACACCCGGATCCTGACCGTACACTGGATGATGGAATACCTTCCGAAGCTCAGCCACAAAGTCATCGTAGGAAGAGCAGAAACTGGCCCCCATGGACCAGGAAGCAGTGGCCCACTGAGCAGCGCGGCCAGTCAGCAGGTTAGTCACGTAAGCAACTTTTGCAGCATCTGTGGTGAACCCCCTGGAATGGTGGGCGAAGACAAGCTCACACTGCATGATGAACGTGGCACAGGTCTCAAAGTTGCCATCAAAAGGCCTGGGATTGGAGATACTGGGCTCCCGGAAATCCAAAACATAAACGGTAGGATTGTCTAAGGCAACGGCTGCGGGCACTGCTGGAGGAGGGGCGGCCGGAACTGGTGGGACAGCTGGCTGGATGGTGATAGCCGCTGTGAGAGTTTGCAACTGCTTAAGAACCTCCTCTTGTTGGCTCGCGAGCGCCGCTTGCTGGGCCGAAAGAGAATCCACCGAAGCCTGGAGGGGTTGCACCTGAGCCCGGAGGCCCTGCATGGCAACAGCGGCCTCTTGTAGTTGCTGGCCGTGGGAGGCTGTAAGCTGAATCTGCTTATAGAGAGCAGCCTGGACAGGATTGGCGTCTGGGTTGTCTGGGTTCATAGTGAAGGCGAGTACGTACTGTTAAGGTTTGTAGAACGAACCCAATAGCGACAACACAAGACAAAGTAAAGCACCAACCTGGCAGGACTCGTAGAGGAGAGCCGGCCGGGCCTGGACAGAAGGGGGAGGCGCTTCAGGCGGAACTTGAGAATAGCTTCTTAAAAATGGGAAAACGTAAACTGCCCCCTCAATCCGAAAAGGAAAAAAAGTAAACTGCTCCTTTAAAGTCCGAAAGGGAAAAAACGTAAACTGCTCCTTTAAAGTCCGAAAGGGAAAAAACACAAACTGCTCCTTTAAAGTCCGAAAGGGGAAAAAACACAAACTGCGCCTTTAAGGTAGAAGTCCAACCGAGTAATAAGATCCACAGTGAGAGAGGAGAAATAAGAATATCAAAAACTTGATCTCAACTAGAAAATCACGATGGGAAAATCCAATGGGGAAAACACAAAGAGAGTTCTTCTCCGAACAAGCTCTCAAGGAGAACTGACACAAGGGAATAATCAGACAAGCAAAAACACGGAGAATACTACAATCTGTACTCCACCGGGAGACACAGAAATGTCACAAAACTCGAGACGAAGAATTTACTCACGGGACTGTTCAGGACGAACTCGCGACGAGTTCTGGAAAGCAAACAAACTTATACTAGAGTGGTTAACGAGTAGGTAGGCTGCAGGTGTTTCAGACGCGCCCTTCCCCCGCTCTCATTGCTGGTTGCCAGGTTGGTCAACAGACCGAGCCCTAACAGACTGGGCGGGGAAATTCCGCCAGCGCTTGCACCTTAGAAGGCAACGGGACCGCGCCTTGCGGCGAAATGCGGTGACCCAAGAAGCCAATCACCGGCAGTCCAAACTGACACTTGGCCGGGTTGACTATCAGGCCGTGTTCGTCCAGGCGACGGAAAACCTGTTTCAGGTGCGCCAGGTGCTCTTCAGCTGACGGACTGGCCACTAATATATCGTCGAGATAAACGAACACGAAGGCAAGGTCACGCAACACCGAGTCCATCAGCCTCTGAAAGGTTTGCGCTGCCCCCTTCAAGCCAAAGGGCATGCGCATGAACTCAAAAAGCCCAAACGGGGTGATCACTGCGGTCTTGGGCACGTCCTCTGCGCGCACAGGAACCTGATGATAGCCGCGCACCAGGTCCACCTTAGAGAAAGTAGTGGTACCTGCCAGGCGTATGGAAAAGTCCTGAATGTGTGGGATGTTCAGGCGGCGAAAGTCGCCGCAAGGCCGCCACGACCCATCCGCCTTAGGCACCGTGTGAAGCGGCGAGGCCCACGGGCTGTTGGAACGCCTCACTATACCCAGACGCTCCATGATGGCGAACTCCTCCTTAGCTGGAGCCCGTTTTATCGCGTCGAGGCGCCGCGCGCGCGCAAAAACTGGCGGTCCCAGAGTGGGAATGAAATGAATGAAAAGGCAGGTGTAGTCACCGATGGAGAATCCACCAGCAAACGTTGAAAAACATCCCCTAATGCTAAAAAGTTAGCGTGTGTTAACGGCCCGGCTCCCCCTGTCTCGCACGGAAAAGTGGCGAAAGACACAGCATCAATTAAACGGCGGTTTGCAGCATCAACCAGCAGACCATTAGCACACAGAAAATCCGTGCCGATAATAGGAACAGTAATGGCGGCGACTACAAAGTCCCACTCAAAATGGCGCCCGCGGAAGCAAACAGTCACCAACCTTGTGCCAAACGTCGCAATGGACGAACCGTTAACTGCACTCAACAGTGGGCCGCCGCCTTCGGCCGACCTGTCTGTCTTAGCAGGAGGGAGTAGGCTCTTTTGCGAGCCTGAGTCCACCAGAAACCGTCTTTCTGACATCGTGTCCTTAATGAAGAGCAGCTCACTACGTCCGCCAGCGCCCACAGCTGCTACTGAGCGCTGCCCGGGAGTTTCCCGCCGCCCCAAACGTGCACGGAGGGACGCAGCGCCTCGCCTTGCCGCCGAACCGCTGGTGGAAGAAACAGAGGCCGCTCCCGCGCCGTCTCCGGGCAGTCACTCCAGCCACCACTGCCGGGTCCGCGTCCTCCGACGCCGGCTGCAGAGGCTCCGATGCCACACTCTGCACAGAGAACCGTCTGGTAGCCAGCAGGACCCGATCGGCCTCCTCAGCCAAACCTCGGCAGTCACCAGCAGCCAGACACGGGGAGTTAGCCAAAGCCGCGCGCACAGGAGACGGGAGCTGGCGCAGGAAAACGTGCGGGAAAAGGAATCCACCTTCGTCTGAGCCTAGCAGCGACAGCATATTGTCCATGAGATCCACAGCCGTCCCGTCGCCCAAACCGGATGGGGAAAGGATTCTATCTGCCCTCACTGCGGCAGATAGGCTGTACCTCCGGAGCAGAAGATGTTTGCATGGCCCGGCGTGTGGACTGCTGGTCCAGCGCAGCGACGACCAAATAGTATCTGGAGTCGTCCGCGGAGGTTCCACACAGGTGGAACAGCGCCTCGACATGCTGGAACCACGAAGCCGGGTCACTCTGCCAGAACTCTGGGAGCTTCACAGCCGCGGCGAGAACGGCCGGCTGTGAGAGTTGGGGCGGCGTGGCCGAAGTGGATTCACACTCCTCTTCTGCTCCAAACATGTTCAATTCGGGGTCACCAATGTGGCAGGATGGGGAAAAACACAGCGGACGAAGGCGAGTTTGATGTTTATTCCTCAACTCCAAAACCAACCGCAGCAGGAACAACCCTGCACCAGCAAGCCCCGGGAACGTAAACCACGCCCCCAGCTAACAGTCCTGCTGGGTGAGAGGCATAGCCCCTAGTGTCCGCCACAATACTAATATTACTCATGACAGGAACATTTGTACATTATTATTAGGGGTCCAGCAGCGAAGCTGCTGGAACCCTATTGTATTTGTTAGGATTATTATTATTTTTCTCCGCTAAAAGTGTGTGAGGCTCAGCAACCATAAGTCCTAGACCAACCAACTTTGGTACGTGGATTCCTATGGCCCCCCACTACTCAGTCACCACAAGTCACCTATGTCAGCCAGATGGTGGCGCTATAACAAAGGGTCATGCGTAATGCCCACACCATAAGTCAGATCAACACAAAACTGCAAAGACCTATGCATCTGAATGTGCTCTACAACTTTGTTATTGGGACCACATATGTCAGCCATATAGTTTGCCCGCCATTTTGACTTGTATTAGTTTGGGCGCGGTTTCTCAGCTAAAAGTGTCTGAGGCTCACCAACCATAAGTCCTAGACCAACCAAATTTGGTAGGTGGATTCATACGGTCCCCCCTACTCTGGCACTACAAATCACCCATGTCAGCCAGATGGTGGCGCTATAACAAAGGGTCATGCTTAAAAGGCCATAACTCCCACAGCATAAGTCAGATCAACACAAAACGTAATCGACCCATGCATCTCAACGTGCTCAACAACTTTACTATTGGGACCACCTATGTCAGTCATATAGTTTGCCCGCTATTTTGACTTATTTGGTGTGGAAGCGCTGGAGCTCTACATACCACACGCCAGGACACCTGGGTATAACGACATACTTTTTCTTTTTACGGCAGTCGGCTAGGACGCAAGAAATCAGACACCGTCTGGTCCAGTTTTGGAAAATCTGGCACATGTTTCTGAAGCACTGGAAGTGTTACGACATTTAAAAAAATTACGGTAATCGTCTAGGACACAGGCGACCCAAATAATCCGACATCTCAAAAACCACTTTATCAAAAAATCTGAAATTTGTTGTACTTATACTTGGACCCATTTGGCTACATTGCCTAAAGTGCTGATTGGCTGGATTACCAAAATGGCTGCCAAACAGCCAATCAACATAGAAGCCAAGTGCCAAATAGGAAACAGATCGGACACATGGCGGCTGCAATACTGCTTGGACCCCATTAATCGCCGCTTGCGGCTATATTTATTATTATTATTATTATTATTATTATTATTATTATAATAATTATTATTATTGCTGTTGTTATTATTATTATTATTATTATTATTATTTTTATTATTGTTTGTTGTCATTATTATTGTTATATTATTGTCATTATTATTATTGTGATTTTTATTATTATATTATTATCATTATAATTGTTGTTGTTATTATTGTTATCATCATTGTTGTTATAGAGCTTACCGTATGTCCCAGCTGGCAGATCAGTCACTGTGAAACAGAGGGAGGTTTTTGTACGGCTCTCTATCACCGTGTGAACACAGCCTGACTGTTGATACTGTGGAGACTCTGACATTAGTAAACTGCTGTATCCTCAGCTTGGACTCCACCGATGGTCAGGGTGAAGTCAGTCCCAGACCCACTGCCACTAAACCTCGATGGAGTTCCAACATCTTGACCCCTTTAGTGGGCGAAACAACTCACCATATCCAAAACTCCATTGATTTCGAGGACAAGGTCCAAGGCGTAAAACTGGAACCGGATGAAACCATGGTATCCTACGACGTGACCTCGTTATTCACCTGCATCCCAACCATGGAGGCTTTGGAAACTGTGAGGCAACTTTTGCTATGTGACACACCTCCACAATAGGACCAACCTCAGCCCAGACCAGATTTGCCAACTACTGGACCTTTGCCTGAACACTACATATTTCCAACTCAGGGGCCAGTTTTACAGACAGAAACATGGCTGTGCAATGGAATCACCGGTATCTCCCATTGTGGCCAACTTATATATGGAAGAGGCAGAACACAGGGCCCTGAACTTCTTCAGAGGAACACCTCCGAGCCACTGGTTCAGATATGTGGACGACACATGGGTCAAAATCCAAACTTAAGAGGTGTAAGCGTTTACCAAACACATCAACTCAGTGGACAAGAACATTAAGTTCACAAGGGAAGACGTTAAGTACAACAGTTTGCCCTTCTTGGACTGTGACGTCCACATTGGGGAAGACAGGAGCCTCCACATTGGGGTTTACAGGAAACCTACAAACACAGACCAATATCTACTTTTCGACTCACACCACCCTCTGGAACGCAAACTGAGCGTCATCAGAACTCTGCAACACAGAGCTGATAATGTGCCCAGCAGCACTCAGGCCCAACGGGAAGAACACAAACACCTGAGGGAAGCTTTAAAAACCTGCGGCTGCCCCAGTTGGACCTTTGTGAAAACATAACACGTTCCAGAAAGACCAACCGGGTGAACGATGAGGAGAAGAGGACCAGAAGGAATAACATAGTCATCCCGTATGTTTCTGGGGACTCCGAGAAACTAAGGAGAATGTTTAACAAACACCGCATCCCGGTATACTTCAAACCCAGCAACACACTCCAACAAAGACGGGTTCATCCCAAAGACCGTGTACCACACACCCGGAAAAGCAATCTGGTGTATGCTGTACAATGCAATGAGGATTGCACTGACCTATACATAGGAGAAACCAAACAACCACTACACAAACGGATGGCCCAACACAGAAGGCCAGACTCCTCAGGACAAGACTCAGCAGTCTATCTACACCTAAAGGAGAAGACACACTCCTTCCAGGACAGCAACGTACACATTTTGGACAGGGAAGATAGATGGTTTGAAAGAGGGGTGAAGGAAGCCATCTATGCGAAACTGGAAAAACCATCCCTCAACAGAGGAGGAGGTCTGCCACACCACCTACCTCCCACTTACAATGCCGTCCTTTCATCTCTACCCAGGAGACTCAAGAAGCCTAGCCTCCAAGAACAACAGTCGCTCACTAACGGCTCCAACGACTCATGACCACTGAATGGAGCACTAACGAAGTCAAAACTAGCACCTCCAACGACTGTCACTGCTTAACATCGAATCACAAAGAGCCATTGACATCAATAGCTCTGATAACGACTCCAAAGAGGATAAATATCTGAGTTTCATCACCAGCCAGTCAGACTAGCTTGGTCTAGTCAGAAAGTCAGGAACTGATGAAGCCTCTTGGATGAGAGGCGAAACGTCTTCACGGATATGTACCAAATCCAGCTGCACTCGATTCAATTCCTTTGGACAACCATGACATGGATGAATGAGAACATTCACAGACTTCCTGTAGTGTGGTATTCTAACACAGGTAGAAGGTTTTCTCTGCAGCATTGTGGGGATGTTTTGGGGACGTTGTTGAGGTAGCAGATTATATAATTTTATTTTATGAAACATTCCCACAATGTTTCAAAGTAAAGGAATAACATTCTCACTGCAACATTCATAAAATGTTTGAGGATGTTATTGAGGCTGAGATGATGGAACGTTTCCTATAACATGTTCCTGTCATGTGATATAATAACAAGGTCTCGGTCAAGGTCACATTTATTTTTAGAGCAACTCAACACCAAGCCAGGTTTGTGCCAAAGTGCTTTACAACCATCAGAATTGAGCAACAGTTATCATAAAACATAAGTACATACGTACACACATGCATCATCATCATCATCATCATCATCATCTTCATCGGCGGTCACTTGAAGCGAGTATGACTGTCCTCTCAATTGGTTTGTCTACTTGTGGGTCTTCAGATGGTTGTAGAGGCAGATCTGCGATCCACATACTTTGGTGCAGTGTGGACAGGGGAAAGTGGTTGGTGGTTGGTGGTGGTGGTTGAGTCTTGTTCTCTGTCTCCTTGTGGTGCTGTGGTTTTTTCTCTGCAGCACAGTGGAGCTCCATTTCATGACATGCAGCTACCTCCTGCACGGATTTCTTCCAGGAGCATCTATCCAGTGCAATGTCTTCCCAGGTGCTCGATGTGATGGTGAATTTCTTCAGACTGGGCTTGATATTGTCCTTGAAACGGTTTTTTTCTTTTGCCTGCCGGGAGCTCACTGACCTTCCTTCAGCTGGGGTACAGGATCTCTTTGGGGAGACGTGTGTTGGACATGCGGATGACACGGCCTGTCCATCAGAGTTGGTGCTGCATTATTGTGGTGGTGATGCTAGTCATGTTGGCTTCTTCCAGAACACTGATGTTGGTGCGTCTGTCCTTCCAGCTGATCCTCAGCATCTTTCATAAGGATCTTTGGCGGTATTGTTCCAGGACTCTCAGGTGCCTGCTGTAGGTGGTCATTGACTCTGCTTCATACAGCAGGGTGGGGGGAACCACCCCTCTGTAGACCAGGAGTTTTGTATGGGCCTTTAGGTCTCAGTCTTCAAAGACTCTTACTGAGTCTGGCATAAGCACCACTGACACAACTCAGGAGATGGTTGACCTCAGACTCGATGTCAGTTTATGAGGAGAGAAGGCTGCCGAAGTAGGAGAAGTGATCAACGTCTTCAATAAACACATACATACGTATCTCTGTTAAAAGAGTTGTGAGTACACATTTTAATGCGAGCACAAAAACATATACTACACTATGCACTTATGTGTTCCGGATGTGCTGGAAAGTCCGAAATTTCAACTTCTTACTGGAAAAATGGGGTCGCATGGTCCTTTAAGTTGAAGTGTGAAACTCAGAGCGTTTCTTTTCAGTCTGTTGGTCACCAAGATGCACTTATTAGAGCTCAACAAGGCTGTATAGCATAATAGTACACAGTATTATTCACAATGTCTTCTCTTAAATACATATAACTTTGATTTTCAACATTGAATGGTCTCAACTTTATGAAAAATAAAAAACAGTGTGTTAAATGGCCAAACACAAGTTTGAAATATTAATTTACAACACAGCTGACACATTTCTTTGGTAATGGGCCAGTTTATATTGCCAAATATTACTGACATAATGCCAGCCATATTAACGTCAGTCTCTTGTGGGTGTCCATATTTGTCCCCTGTTATTTCCAATCTGGCCACTGGGAGGTGCAGCACTTCTTTTTGTGACCAACCAGCTAGAATTTCTGACGTCTGACATCAAGTGGAACACAACTTAACTGTTTCAACACAGTTTAGAAAAAAAAAAGGTACCATGATGCAACAGCACGTGTGTCCATGCCCCTGTCTTAGACTTGGACTGACTTAGACTTAGACTGAAATGGATGATCCGCAGTGACGACCCCTAACAGGAGCAGCCGAAAGTAGTAGCAGTAGTATTAGTAGCAGCAGTAGTAGTAGTAGCAGTAGTAGTAGTAGTAGTAGTATAAGTAGCAGTAGTAGTAGAAGTAGTAGTAGTAGTAGTAGTAGCAGTAGTAGTATTAGTAGCAGCAGTAGTAGTAGTAGCAGTAGTAGCAGTAGTAGTATTAGTAGTAGTAGTAGCAGTAGTAATAGTAGCAGTAGTAGTAGTAGCAGAAGTAGTGGTAGTAGTACTAGTAGTAGAAGTAGTAGTAGTAGTAGTAGTAGCAGTAGACTGTAGCTTCAGTTAGCACCCAGTCTTGTTCTCGCCTGTTTGTTTCTTATTGGTGCACAGATCTTCTCAGACAATACTTGATTTGGGATTAAGTTCATCTCTGGACACAACAATCAGGAATGTTAGACAATAGCAACTGATTTCAGGGAGGTTATTTGTATATGTGGCGCCATCCTGTGCTTTACCTGTGCCCCCATCCAGAGGGTTACTGGTTGTGTCAGGAAGGGTATCCAGCGTGAATTTTGTCAAATCGTTTTGCTGATTAAAAAAAAAAGCAATGAATAAATAAATAAATAAATAAATAAATAAATAATGATGATGATGACGATGATAACAATAAAACATTTTATCTGTGGGCACCTTACAGAACACAGTAAAAAACAAGCAGCACTGTATCAGACAGCAGAGCATCAAAACAAAGCAGGTAGACAATAAGAAGTTAACACAACAGATAAGTATAACATCATCATCTGCACCAAACTCAATGAAGCGTGGATCAGACTGAATATGCCAGTTTGAAAAGGTGCGTTTTGAGATGAGATTTGAAGGTTGAAAGAGAGTCAGTCTTGTGACTGTCTTGTGGGAGAGAGGTCCATAGGCGGGGGGCAGAATGACTGAAGGCTCTAGACCCCATGGTAGTCAAGCGGGCCAAAGGTGCAGTGAGTTAGAGAGCAGAAGAGGATCTGAGAGTGTGGGAGGGCGTGTGGATATGAAGGAGTTCAGAAAGATATGAAGGAGCTAGGTTATTAAGGGTCTTAAAGGGGAGGACAAGACCAGACCGGATCTGTCAAGGCCTGGGTTAACAACGGCCTCCATTGGTGCTGCGCCCAGTTTCCATCAGTACGATGGAAACTGTAAAATCCACTGTGGTGACCCCTGAGAAACAGGAAACAAGCTGAAAGACAAACAAGAAGATCTGCATATGTAGGGGAGCTTGTATTTGGACATAAATGAAAAACCCTGAGAGAAGTTTTTTTTTCTTCCAGTTTCATCATGAACTGGATTTGTGTTCCAGTGTGTGAATGGTATAATCTGAATATCATGAAATCAAAGCTTGACAATTTCACATAACTTCTCAAGGTGTTACGAAGTGTTATAGAGTGTTCTTAATCCGAGATCATTTCTTCTTCATCTAACTTGGCATTAGTCACAGAAGGTGGTGGTGACTACTGTAATAAGTGGCTGGAGCACACACAAGACGGTGTGTCCTCACAGGACATGATATACACATCTGCTACTAACAGCAGTCTCACCAGGAAGCTCATTTGCATAGAGAGGACACTTCTTATTTGAAGGACATGCTTCAGTGCTCATGAAACCTTTATAACTCTGCAAGTCCAAAGCAAAGCCACCAACACTTGTTCATTGTGACAGCAAAGGTAAAAACCATGTGTTGGAGCAGCATTTTCATCCTGACATGTGCTGCCTTTATTCAAGGTAAGACCGGCAGAGATGATTCACTGTCTTCCTTGTTTTCCTCATCTCAACTTTTCCTCTCCTGAAAGAACTTTCTCTGATCTCACCAGTTTGTGTTTCCCCACCTGCACATTGTTTCTACCAAGTCCCTGTTTGTGTTTTACACTGTTGAGTTTCAGTTAAAACAACACCTGAAAAAAGGAATTCTATGTGTTTATGTGATGTAATGAGTAACACATCTGTCCTTTCACAGAGATTTCCAGATGTACATGTGAGACAATGAAGGCCTTCACTTTCAGTCTGTTTGTGTGTTTCTGTTTTCAGGATCAAGCAGTCAGGTCACTGTGACTCAGACTCCTTCAATGAAAGCTGCCAATGTAGGAGGATCAGTCAGTCTGGCATGCAAACTGAGTCAACCTGCTGATACTGGTTGTGATAGTGGCAGGAGACCCTGTTTCTGGTGGTACCAACAGAAACCTGGAGAAACTCCTAAAAGCCTCATTTACTGGACAAACGCTCTTCAGTCAGGAACTCCATCGAGGTTTAGTGGCAGTGGGTCTGGGACTGACTTCACCCTGACCATCAGTGGAGTCCAGGCTGAGGATACAGCAGTTTACTACTGTCAGAGTTTCCACGATATCAATAGTCAGTATGTGTTCACACGGTGATAGAGAGCCGTACAAAAACCTCCCTCTGTTTCACAGTGACTGATCTGCCAGCTGGGACATACGGTAAGCTCTATAACAACAACATCACCATTAATAACAATAATGATAATAACAATAATAATAATAATAATAATAGTAATAATAATAATAATAATAATAATAATAATAATCATAACAAAAATATAATTGTAGTAATATGTTGTTCTTGGTCTTCTTCTAATATATGGTATTAGTTGCATTGTCTGTTTTTCTATTCTGTTATTGTTATTGTATTACTGGTTTCATAGTAAAGCACAAATAATAAAATGTTAAAAATTCTTTTCAAATTTGTCAGTTTTGTCAGTGTTTCTCTTTTGTTGTCCTCACATCTGTATACATCCTATGATCACACAAAAAGTACCATTTCAATAAAATGGAAAGTAAATCCTACATGACATGAAAGTGTGAGATTTACTTTGAAACATTACTGAATCCCCCAACCTCTGAAACCAGAGTTTAGCCTCCTCAGAAAATGGACAAAATAAATGTGGTCATCCATTGATAAAAGTCGGTGCTTCACACAATATGTTTAGAAAACTGCTGATTTCAGAGTTTTCAGTCACGTCGCCTTGTTGTTTGAGAGCAATGTAAAGAATTATGATTTTAACCAAATATAACCTGATGCACCAACATGTTTAATGATGTGTTCACCTACATGGTGCAATAATTAAATCAAATGATCAGTAATGGTGTGATTATCACCTTCTTTAAATAAATTAACATAAAACTGACAAAACAAGTATGTAAGTAAGAATTTGCCACTTAAAATATTTTCGTTGGTTTTGTGTGCAAAATAATCTCCTATTGACATGACGAGTAGATTTTTTTTTCTATCAAGTTATATATTTATTTAGTGGTAATTATAAAACGTATAATCAAATTCAAAATTAAAATAATTCCTTGAAAAATTATAAATTAGAAAATATTTTGTTCAGTTTTGAAAGCAGAAGTTTTACTTAACAACCTTGAGAATTTGCTGCCCAAATATCTTTTCAAAATATCATCCTGACATTTATTTAAAGTTTAAAAAAAGCAGTCATATTTTAGAATGACCGAATTTTTCTTTTTCTTTAGGTTTTTATCATTTGTCAATGTTGTGTCCAATTTTAACATTTCTGGTGTTAAAACTATTTGGTTGTATGTGTAGTGAGAAAGAGTCTCAATCCCAAGGGAAATGTTTTTTGGAGGAAACAGAAAACACTGGAAATAATTAACAATAACAATAACAATAACAATAACAATAATAATACTATTAATAATAATAATAATAATAATAACAATAATAATAATAATAATAATAATAATGGGGGTATGGGGTACCGGGACAGTTGCTACAAGCCATCCGGTCCTTGTATAACCAAAGTGAGAGCTGTGTCTGCATTCTCGGCACAAAGTCAAACACGTTTTCAGTGGGTGTCGGACTCCGCCAAGGTTGTCCCTTGTCTCCGATTCTGTTTGTGATATTCATGGACAAGATCTCAAGGCGCAGCCAAGGTGAGGAGTGTGTTCGTTTTAGAAACCTCAGAATTGCGTCTCTGCTCTTAGCAGATGATGTGGTTTTGTTGGCTTCATCAGAACGTGACCTCCAGCGAGCACTGGGGTGGTTTGCAGCGGAGTGTGAAATGGCCGGGATGAGAGTCAGCACCTCCAAGTCTGAGGCCATGGTCCTCTACTAGAAAATGGTGGATTGCTCCCTCCGGGTTGTGGATGAGTTGTTGCCTCAAGTGAAGGAGTTCAAGTATCTCGGGGTCTTCTTCACGAGTGAGGGTAGGACGGAGCGGGAGATTAACAGGCGGATTGATGCAGCATCAGCTGTAATGCGGAAGTCGTACCGAACCGTTTTGGTGAAGAAGGACCTGAGCCGGAAGGTAAAGCTCTCAATTTACCAGTCAATCTTCGTTCCAACCCTCACCTATGGTCATGAGCTTTGGGTAGTGACCGAAAGGGTGAGATCGTGTATACAGAATGAGATTCCTCCGTAGGGTGTCTGGTCTCAGCCTTAGAGATAGGGTGAGGAGCTCGGACATCCGGAGGGAGCTCAGATTAGAGCCGCTGCTCCTTCGCGTCGAAATGAGCCAGTGGAGGTGGTTCAGGCATCTGATTAGGATGCCTCCTGGGCGCCGTCCTTTGGAGGTTTACTGGGTACGGCCAACTGGGAGGAGATCCCGGGGGAGACCCAGAACTCGCTGGAGGGACTACATGTCCAATCTGGCCTGAGAACGCCTTGGAAACCCCAGGAGGAGCTGGAGGACGTTGCTGGGGATGGAGACGTCTGGAGTGC
This sequence comes from Lampris incognitus, assembly GCF_029633865.1. Classification (NCBI taxonomy): domain Eukaryota; kingdom Metazoa; phylum Chordata; class Actinopteri; order Lampriformes; family Lampridae; genus Lampris; species Lampris incognitus. Next base: position 51,708,127 of record NC_079221.1, on the reverse strand, counting down.
CCTACTTAACTTACTGCCAGCGCGACCCGACTCTGGAGAAGCGGCTTATGATGAATGTGAATGAATGAATGAATAAATGAATAAATAATAATAATAATAATAAATTGAAGTTGTGCCCAAACATTATGAGCAGAGCGGCTCATAAAACAGAAGTTGCCATGAGAAAGGGAAAGTCCAGTTAAACATTTATTTGGCCACGGTAAAGCAAAAGCTTATTTTCAGCGTCAGTGTGAAGACAACAGTTCTTTATCACTAGCAGCTAAACAAAGGCAGGTCTGCATGGAGGAGACTCTGTGCATCAGTCCCACTCGGTGGTTTATAAGGACAGACTCAACTCTTGTCACTCAGTGACACCCATCACACCTACATGTATCTCATCTGCATGTGTAGCACTGTAGATGTTGACAGTTGACTAGGACCAGTTCTAGGTTCCTAGGAGCTGTTTATAACTAGCATCAAATGATTGCAGACCACAGACCAGGGATAAAGTTTAAACTACCGGCTTGTTTTTACGTATTAAAGAATTGTAAACATAGACAGAGAAACATACACAATTACACAATAACACAGTGAGAATGGATAAATTCCTTGAAACCTCTTGTTTTATGATTTAACCCTTATTAAACCACTATTTTGACTTTCAGATAACTTAGATAGATATTTTAGTTCTAATTTAGGATCCTTTTAATTCTAATTTGAAGTTATCTCTTGTTTGAGTTGACAAATTATGTTAATTTGTTTTATGTTCTATTTTATTCCATTAGGCCTTTAAGTTTCAGTTCTAATTTCCATTAACCTACGTTACTTAACCAGTAAATCAGAATGCCAAAAGTAACACACAATTGCATTACCCCATGAACAATATGAATGAGTAATAAACTCAGCCGATACAGCAATTAACAATACAATATCAGATCAAAAATCAAAAATCAATCATCAATGTAGGCTATAATCCGTCCTCTTTGGAAAGTCCGTTGTTGGTCCACTGAGTCCAACTGCGTTTTGCAGTAACAAACTGGAAATGTCAGTCCTACCACAATCCAGGTGCTCGAATCTGTAGGCTGCTGTCCTGAGAATGAGCCGTCTGAAGCCGCAGACAGACCACGTGGATCCAGCAGGGCTCCTATAGGTGGCTCGCCATCTTGGGGGATGAAACACCAAGCGCGATCTTCCCAATCCAAGAAAAACCCTGGCCTGCATTATAACAGGCACATCACAAATGCAAAGACATTAGTTTACATATCTCTCAATAAAATAATCAAAAGAAAACAACAGAAGTACCGACTGACATGGTCAATCTGCCCACCGCTAAAACGTGACGCAGTGTAATGTCTGTGCTAATACACCATGCTGCTGCTGCTGCAGCCCAGCTGGAAGGAGCTAGCTTAGCAACTCGGTTTGCACAAAAGAAACATACATTCTGAATTCGGTTCACAAAAGAAACACGTAGCTCCTCAATAATCTTTACACAAGTTATGATCCCCAACATAACGGAGCTACTTAGAGCTTTAACTAGCCTATGCACACACACATTGAAAACGGACAAGTTGGGCTAGTTAGCAGTTGACTCACCAAGTCCTGGACGACACTCGGACACAACACAAACCCAGGGCTCGGAGGAGGACCAGACCAACAAAACACTCAACTTGGATAAAGAAAGAACCAATTGTAGCTCGCTGCTATTTCAAAGTAGAATCTTCTATCTCTCGTTCCAGTGGCTTCTCTCAAGCGCTTGCCTGGCGTTCTGGAACCTAGCTGCTTCTGGGACGCCCTCCCTCTCGAGCAAGGCAGCTGATTGGCTAATCAGCACTGCACGCGCTGCGTTCAAGAAATAGCAGTCTGAACCAACAACATGAATAGGAATTTATTGGTACCATGAATTACTTATCTACCGTTCACTATTTACTTGCAAAATGAATAACTATGATTATTTACCTATTTATTTATTATGATTCAACTGTAATTATATGTAGGTTATTTTAACCTGGGTTACACATGTGCGTCTTGACTCTCACATGTTACAGCGCAGGTAAGTGATCTTTTAAATCTGTACTTCATTCTGCTGGTTCATTGTCTGTGTTGATAGCTGTCTTGTTAAGACAATGTGAGTTATCTCTCTTATCCTCCATAAACTACCATCACAGATCATATATGAAACTCAGCTTATTTTCCATGTATGTGTAGCGAATTCGGGGGGCAGTCTGGGAGACCGTCGCCACAGCCGGGACGCGAACCCGTGTCTCCCACTCCGCAAGCAACAACGTTAACCAGCCGACTAAAGGGTCCGACCCGTTAGTCAAGGACCAACGTGTCTACTTATCCATGCACGTTACACTACCCCCCCCCCCTCCTTCGGGAAGCGCGTCCCCGCGCTTAAGCATATCAGCTCCTTCACGCCTCTGGGCGCATACGCTTCCGATGGCCTTACGGTCTCATCACCCCACTCCTGGTACCAACATATGCAGCCTGGTAAAATTAATGATCCCAAGACAACATAAAAAACAGCGTTCTTTATTCCGATCAATTTTATGATTTAGAAAAATGACATTAATAAATGTAGAGTTTCAACAATGATCCTGCTCAACATAAAGCTCAGGCTCTTAGCCTATACAATGCCTAATCCCTTGTGCAGCTAGCCGATGGAAACTAGCTAGCATACAAGTGCCTAATCACATGAAAGAACATAACCACATAGAATAACTGCACAATAAATAACTGCAGGGTCCTCCCTGTTACACGAAAATAAATGAAACAAATGAAAAGCACAAAGTTAGTTGCCAGCAAACACAACATCTGTAGCTAGTAAATGTGATTAGCCTAGCTAACACTCACAAGTACAGCGTTTTACATGGTCCTCCCCCACGTGGTGTGATGCATGCCTGACTCTGCTTGGCTATCCGTTACACATGGAAACGCTCTAACGATAAATCTGCGAAGATCACACAGTATAACATTACAATCGGCAACAGATCTCACATATTACATCTAACACAGCATTATTAACATGAATCTTTCCATATGTTCTGCATTAGACACCATTTAACATAGAACGTTACCTCTTTTACAAGCTCTTAGAAACACAGCCGACCACTCCAGCGTACTTGAGGAAGGGAACAAAAAACCCGGAACTTCCGGTTTAATCTCCGCTGTTCTAGCTCGCGCTGGGGGGGCTCCACAAGGTACAGCGCCCTCTGGTGGTTTTTTACTTTAGAAATCAATCCCCACCCGGCTACATATGTAAATATTCACAGTGTATGTTCTGGCATGTTAATGTAATATTCTAACTCATGTACACTCCGTAACGGTCGTGGTTGTGTGGTCTGGACCATCGGGGCTCGCCTGTTCTCCATCCCCTGATTGGTGTTTCTGTTCACCTGCGCCCCATTTGCCTGAGTAACCTTGATTGGGGTGTTTCTGATAATCACACCAATGAGAGTTGATTTGTTTGGGCATCATGACAATCAGTTGGAAATCATGTCACTCCATGGCACATGGGTGATACCAGCCATGTGCCATGGAGTGCCATGTGCGTGCAGGTTTTTCTCCCCAACCCAACACTGCTGTACTTCAGATGAGTTCACTGACCACACACCTTCAGCCAAACACAGGAGGAATGGTCAGTGAGCTCAGCAGCTGTAGTGTTGGTCTGAAAGAAAACCTGTGTACACACAGCTCTTCATCACACATGGTTGAGTGCCACCGTCGTACGATCTGAATCTCCAGCTATATAATAACCTCCTCCCTCCCTCCCTCCCGACCCATTTCCCCAGTCTCACACGATCCTCTTCCCCTTCCTCAGCTATTGAGGGCCAACCAGGGCCTGATGAGGTCTGGCCCCGTGATCAGCCATTAGAGGAAGGTGAGGAAGAGGAGGAGTCCGCTTTAGTTGAGTACAATGACCCCTGTACAGAGGAGGACCCTCCCTGGGCTCCAACAACCTACCTTGAGAAAGGTAGAGGATTTACGAAGAGACTGATTCTAAAACCAGATGCTAACCATCAGCACAACATATGGACCAAGCGAGACAACAGCTGGGATGAGAGTGAAGAACAAAAGAAGATGAACATCGCAATTTCGATGCTTAAAGCAGCCAATATGTCAACACCATGTCATCATTACGAGATTAGATCTTATCCAGCACAAAACACATGGAATTGTTATTATTGTGTTTTTTCTCATTATTGTTGTTGTTAATAAATATAGTAGTGGCAGTGTTGGTGGTGGTAATAGTAATCACAGTAGAACTAATAGTAACAGACCTAAAGATGTGATTATTATCACAGTCTATTTTCTTTATTAGTGGGAGTAGTGGTCACAGCAGTAGTTATAATGGTAGTGTCTCTCGTAGGAGCAGTGATAGCTGTGTTTGTAGTACTTAGCTTTAATAGTACTAATAATTAGTAATAATAGTGGTAGTATAAGCACTGTGAATATTACTTTTACTACAAGTTGTTAATGTTATTGTTGGTTTACTGTCAACCAGAGCGTGCTTAACTGTGTGTTTGTCTCCCTCTAGTGGTTGCCATCTATGACTACATGGCTGATAAGGAGGAGGAGTTATCCTTCCAAGAGGAGCCATTATCTGTGTAATCAAGAAAAACGAGGATGGCTGGTATGAAGGTGTGATGAACGCCACCACAGGCCTGTTTCCAGGAAGCTACATTGAGGCCATCATGCACTACGCTGACTAAGGGGGAGGGGGGGTGTCTTTCTGTCTCCAGCTCACTTTTCACTTTATCTTCCTTTTTCTGGAGTTTCCACTTTTCTGTCCTCACGCTGTCGACTGCTCTTTTTCTCCTCCCCTCTTTCATTACCGTCACGTCTCTTTCTCACTTTGTGCCTTGCTGTCTCGGTCTTCACCCGCTCCCAGACTCACCTTGACCCCTCATCTTTGCTTGTGACCCTCCCAGCCTGGTGTAAAACAACCAAAAGTATCTGTATTTCATGGGGATGCACTTGTCATCACAGCCTTGACTAGAAGTGTTGCCTCTCTTGTCCTGCGGGGACCAAAAAGAAGAAGGTCTGTGTTAGTTAGTAGTGAGAAGTAGTGAAAAGGCTGGTGGATATGAGGCCTGCCAGTGTTGTGTTAGCCAAGCCATCATTACACAAGTCATAGTATTTGTATTGTTTCCCCCAACCATCGTTTATCAGTTAGATTATTTTTTTGCTGGAGGTGTTACTGAATCATCAATAGGACACCTTCCTACCAAACTTCCAAGCCCTACGCCTCTGCTGATTGTCCTCCTGGTAAACATCTTGAGGTCATCAATGTAGAACAGATGGGTCAGTTTGCCTTTCTGTGATTTGTACCCATAGCTGCTGTTGTTCAGTAGACTGCTGAGTGTTGCTAGTGCAAGGCAAAAGAGCAGTGGTGATAGTGAGTCCCCTTGGAAGATTCCACTTCTGATGTTGATCGGTCTCGATGTTAACGACCCCTCTGCATGATGAAGATTCAGGGTGGTCTTCCAGGTCTTCATGCTCTCCGTGATGAATTTGACAGTTGTTGGGAAGACTCTGTGGATCTTGAGGCTCTTCTCTATCCAGGAGTGTGGCATGCTGTCAAATGCCTTCCTGTAGTCAAACCAAGCTGCTGACAAGTTCTTTTCCTTCGATTTGACCTCTTGCAATACGGCTTTATTGAGGAGTAGCTAATATTATCATTATCATTATTATTATTATTATTAGTAGTATTATTATTATTATTATTATTATTATTATGAGAAAAAGTGCTGCTTGTAAGACAAGTTGACAAGTTCTTTTTTTTCTGATTTGACCTCTTGCAATATGGCTTTATTGATGAGTAGCTATACTTCATCTTCGTCGGAGCCTCCAGAGGAAACCCACACAGACACGGGGAGAACATGCAAACTGCACACAGAGGACGACCCGGGACGACCCACCAAGGTTGGACTACACCGGGGCTCGAACCCAGGACCTTCTTGCTGTGAGGGAACCGTGCTAACCACTGCGACACCGTGCCACCTATTATTGTTATTGATATTGTTATGATCGGTATCATTGTTGTTGTTGTTGTTGTTGTTGTTGTTGCCATATAAACCGACTTACGGCAAGTTGCAGATTTTTGTCTTTCTTTTTTTTCTCAGGTTTTGCAGTAATGACCAAACGGCAGCAGGATAAGCGGTTTGGATGATGGATGGGTGGATGGACGGTGGATGGGTGGATGGATGGATGATGGATGGGTGGGTGGATGGAAGTAGCTTTGGAATATAAGTCGCAGGAACAGTCAGATGAGTAAAAAATAATCTAAAAACAGACAGTAACATTATGGTTCCTGTAATACACATTAATGTGGATGGGTGGAGTGGGTGGAGAAGAGTGTCAGGAGTGATGTGTGACAGCGGGGTACCAGCAAGAGTTAAAGGGAAGGTTTACAAGATGGTAGTGAGACCAGCTATGTTGTATGGTTTGGAGACAGTGGTACTGAAGTAAAGACAGGAGGTGGAGCTGGAGGTGGCAGAGGTGAAGATGATAAGATTTTCATTGGGAGTGATGAAGAAGGACAGGATTAGGAACGAGTATATTAGAGGGACAGCTCATGTTGGACGGTTTGGAGACAAAGCAACAGAGACAAGATTGAGATGGTTTGGACATGTGTGGAGGAGAGATGCTGGGTATACTGGGAGAAGGATGCTGAATATGGAGCTGCCAGGGAAGAGGAGAAGAGGAAGGCCAAAGAGGAGGTTTATGGATGTGGTGAGGGAGGACATGCAGGTGGCTGGTGTGACAGAGGAAGATGTAGAAGACAGGAAGAGGTGGAAACAGATGATCCGCTGTGGCGACCCCTAACGGGAGCAGCCGAAAGTAGTAGTAGTAGTAGTAGTAGTAGTAGTAGTAGTGGTAGTAGTGGTAGTAGCAGTAGTAGTGGTAGTAGTAGTAGTAGTGGTAGTAGCAGTAGTAGTAGTAGTAGTAGTAGTAGTAGTGGTAGTAGCAGTAACAGTAGTAGTAGTAGTGGTAGTAGCAGTAGCAGTAGTAGTAGTAGTAGTAGTGGTGGTAGCAGTAGTGGTATTAGCAGTGGTAGTAGTGGTAGCAGCAGTAGTAGCAGTAGTAGTGGTAGTAGTGGTGGTAGCATTAGTGGTATTAGTAGTGGTAGTAATGGTAGTAGCAGTAGTAGCAGTAGTAGTGGTAGTAGTAGTAGTAGTGGTAGTAGCAGTAACAGTAGTAGTAGTAGTGGTAGTACCAGTAGCAGTAGTAGCAGTAGTAGTGGTAGTAGTGGTAGTAGCAGTAGCAGTAGTAGTGGTAGTAGTGGTAGTAGTAGTAGTAGTAGTAGTGATAGTAGCAGTAGTAGCAGTAGTAGTGGTAGTAGTGGTAGTAGTAGTGGCAGTAGTGGTAGTAGCAGTAGCAGTAGTAGTGGTAGTAGTAGTTGTTGAGATATGACACCAATGTATTTGTATGACTATGTGTTACTGTGTACTATTATTTTGTTTACGACTTTGTTTGTCCACAAGTGGGCGGTGTTGCGCTTGCATGCGCGGATTAATTACGTCACTGAGACGCTGTTCATTTTCTTCATCTCCCCAAACTACCGAATAAACGGAGGCTGCATTTTTCCCTCCAGCAGAAGTTCGGTAGTCGGTACGATTCTTTATAACGGTTTAATAATCCACTTCATCTGCGCAGAGATAGACATAAAGTATTAGTTTAGTCTTCTAACAGGTTATGGGCCCAGATAACGTTGGATTATTTAGTAGTTTGATAAAAGAAGTACACGAAGTGTGATAACCTCGGATGGCGGGATGCGCGCAGGTTAAGACGGAGTAGCAAGTTAGCAAGTGTGAAGCTAGTTAGCATCGAGAGAGGCTATCGGGAAGCTAACGGAACGCTAAGCTAAGCTAACGCTACCTAGGGAGATGGAGTGAAAGAAGAGCAGGTGGCCCACATTCAACGGACAGGCCGATGAGTATGAACTGTGGGAAGAGCGAATGCTCTGTTGCATGCGTGGTGTGGGGCTGAAAACCACCATTCTTACCGAGCCCGTGGGACCTTTGACAGTGGAAGAGCAGGCCCTAGACGAGGAGCGGAACGCGGACGCCTACTGCGCATTGGCGCCTTTATTGGACAACACAAGCTTGGGACTGATCTTCAGAGAAACGAAGAACAAAGGTAGAGAGAGTCTACGGGTGTTGCGGGAACATTACATTGGTAAGGGCAGACCCCGGATTGTCACTCTGTATGTAACATTGACTGGGCTAAAGAAAGCTGATAATGAGACGATCACCGAATACATTATCCGAGCTGAACAAATCATTACGGCTCTCAAAGGGGCGGGAGAAGCACCGAGTGAGGGACTAATGATGGCCATGGTGATGAGGGGGTTACCTGAGAGATATAAGCCATTCACTCTAATGGTGACACATGGCGACAGTGAGTTGACATTGGGACAATTTAAGGCCAAATTGAGAAACTTTGAGGCGGCAGAAGATGTAGCTAATGCTACAGCATCGGACGAGACGTCCGAGAGGGTGATGAAGGCCCACGCAGCGCCTAAGAAAAAGCCAGTGAAACGCTGTGAGGGAGATGATGAACAAACGGTGTGCTGGCGATGCGGTGACAAAGGCCATCGGAAAACGGACTGTTCACGCAGCGTGTGGTGCAGCTTCTGCCGGATCAAGGGTCACACGGACAAAGTGTGCAAGAAGAAGGACCGCGCTGATGGAGCCAGGTGTGCACGCGAGCAAGGTGGCGGCGGCGGCGGTGGTCACGGAGCAGGTCGAGGTCAGGGACCGGGGAATGCTGCGGAAGAAGAGAACTACATCTTCAGAGTGCAGGCTGGAGAGACCAGCTCAGCAGGACAAGGACGACGGCAACAGTTCAAACCAGGATTGATTGTGGACTGTGGGGCTTCTTCCCACATAGTCAATGATAAGAAGAAGTTCAAGAGCTTTGACAGCTCGTTCGAGCCAGAGAAACACTGCATGGAGCTGGCGGACGGTAAGCGCACCTTTGGTGTGGTGCAGGGCAGGGGAGATGCTACGGTATGTCTGCTCGACAGTGAGGGGCGACAGTGTAGAGTGACACTGCGGAACGCACTATATATTCCATCGTACCCCCAAGAGCTCTTCTCTGTGAAGTCTGCGACAGCACACGGAGCCAGTGTGTTCTTCGAAGAGGGCAGAGATGCCCTGATGTCACCAGATGGTACCAGGTTTGACATTTTTGTACAGGGGAAAATGTACTATTTGCAAACTGAATGTGTTGTTGAAAAGTGCCATGTGAGCCATGATATAGAAACTTGGCATGAGATAATGGGCCACTGCAACTATGACAATATCATAAAGCTACAGGATATCACTGATGGTATGCATATAAAGGGTAAAGTGTGTAAACCTGACAAAGAGTGTGCAGTATGCACAGAAGGGAAGTTTACCCAAAACAGGAACAGGAAATCTACAGACAAAGCCAAGACACCACTGGAGTTGGTAAACACTGATTTAGCCGGTCCGGTGGCAAACGAGTCCATTAATGGTTTCAGGTACATGCAATCATTTACAGATGTGTGCACAGGGGCAGTGTGTGTTTATTTCTTAAAAACAAAGAGTGACACAGTGCAAGCGACCAAGAAATTTCTGGCAGATGTAGCTCCCTATGGGACAGTGAAATGCATAAGGTCGGATAATGGAACTGAGTTTACAGGCAAGGAGTTTCAAACCGTGTTGAGACGGAATAAAATAAGACATGAGACGTCCTGCCCATACTCTCCCCATCAAAACGGCGTTGCAGAGAGAGAAGGACGCACACTATTCGAGATGGCAAGGTGTATGCTAATAGATAGTGGTCTACCAAAGAGCCTCTGGCATTATGCCGCACAGGAGGTAGCCCACACCAGAAACAGATGCTTCAACAAGCACACAGGCACGGCAATGACAGGAAAAAAGTGCAACGTGGCTAGAATGCAAAAGTTCGGGACAGAATGCTATGCTTACCAGCAGGACAAGGAAAAGTTAGATTCTAGATGTGAGAGGGGGCGTTTTGTAGGACACGACAAGAACAGCCCGGCCTACCTAGTCTACTACCCTGACCAAGAGAAAGTACAGAAACACAGACTAGTTAAATTTGTACACAAGGCAACTAGTGAAAATGAGACTCAGACACCAGGTCTGCACCCAGAAGACTGGGTAAGAGAGAGAAAGTCTGTTGAGACAGCTGCAACTCAGCCTAGAGTACAGACTGATGGTACACAGTCAACACCCGAGGATGATGACGAGGAGCACCCAAGGGTGACGTCACAAGCCTCAGCCAGTGGGAGGTACCCCCAAAGGGAACGCAACCCTCCAAGATACCTGATTGACTATAGTCAGGGCGACAGTGATGACAGCTCACTCACTACTATAGATTATGCATACAGGGCAGTGTGCGGTGTCCCTCTGACCTTTAAAGAGGCCATGGAATCGCCAGAATCAGAAAAGTGGTCCAGGGCAATGGACGAGGAAATGGAGTCTCTAAGAGACAACAAAACATTCACCCTTACGAAATTGCCAGAGGGCAAGAAAACAGTGGGAGGAAGGTGGGTGTATGTGATAAAGACAGATATAGACGGACACGACAAGTACAAGGCTAGATTTGTAGCAAAGGGATATAGCCAGAGAGCTGGGGTGGATTATGGGGAGACATTTTCGCCAACAGCCAACCTAACAAGTGTTCGAGTGCTTCTACAGAAGGCGGCTCAGTATGACTTGATTTTACACCAGATGGATGTAAAGACGGCCTATCTTCATGCCCCCATAGACTATGACATATACATAGAACAACCTGAGGGTTATATTGAGAAGGGAGAAAAACTAGTGTGTAAACTAGAGAAGTCAATCTACGGCCTCAAGCAGTCTGGCCGCAATTGGAACTTACTGTTACACGAGTGTTTGACAGGTGATGGTTTTACACAAAACCAATCAGACCATTGTGTGTACTCCAAGGAGTCAAAGGAAAGGATGTCATTGGTGTATTGCCCTACAGACGAAATGGTTGCAGATGTAATGACGAAGCCCGCATCCAAGGTAAAACTGAAGACATTTGCTAAGGCAATGTTTGGTGTGTGAAATGTGAGTGGTATGGGTTATACCAAGTTTCTTTTCATTTGTTCTATGAATAAGAAAAGGTATACAGTAAGCACATGATTCATAAGTGGGAGTGTTGAGATATGACACCAGTGTATTTGTATGACTATGTGTTACTGTGTACTATTATTTTGTTTACGACTTTGTTTGTCCACAAGTGGGCGGTGTTGTGCTTGCATGCGCGGATTGATTACGTCACTGAGACGCTGTTCATTTTTCTTCTTCTCCCAAAACTACCGAATAAACGAAGGCTGCATTTTTTCCCTCCAGCAGAAGTTCGGTAGTCAGTACGATTCTTTATAACGGTTTAATAATCCACTTCATCTGCGCAGAGATAGACATAAAGTATTAGTCTAGTCTTCTAACAGAGACAAGATTGAGATGGCTTGGACATGTGTGGAGGAGAGATGCTGGGTATACTGGGAGAAGGATGCTGAATATGGAGCTGCCAGGGAAGAGGAGAAGAGGAAGGCCAAAGAGGAGGTTTATGGATGTGGTGAGGGAGGACATGCAGGTGGCTGGTGTGACAGAGGAAGATGTAGAGGACAGGAAGAAATGGAAACAGATGATCCGCTGTGGCGCCCCCTAACGGGAGCAGCCGAAAGTAGTAGTAGTAGTAGTAGTAGTAGTTGTAGTAGTGGTAGTGGCAGTAGTGGTATTAGTAGTGGTAGTAGCAGTAGTAGTGGTAGTAGTGGTTGTAGTAGTAACAGTAGTAGTAGTAGTGGTAGTAGCAGTAGCAGTAGTAGTAGTAGTAGTAGTAGTAGTAGTAGTAGTGGTGGTAGTACCGGTAGCAGTAGTAGTAGTAGTAGTTGTAGTAGCAGTAGTAGTGATAGTGGTACTAGTAGTGTTAGTAGTGGTAGTAGTGGTAGTAGCAGTAGTAGTAGTAGTAGTAGTAGTGGTAGTACCAGTAGCAGTAGTCGTAGTAGTAGTGGTAGTAGCAGTAGTAGAAGTAGTAGTGGTAGTAGTGGTACTAGCAGTAGTAGTGGTAGTGGTAGTAGTAGTGGTAGTAGTATTAGTAGTGGTAGTAGTGGTAGTAGTAGCAGTAGTAGTGGTAGTAGTGGTGGTAGTAGTGGTAGTACTAGTGGTAGTAGTGGTAGTAGCAGTAGCAGTAGCAGTAGTAGTGGTAGTGGTAGTGTAAGGGGTTGAAAATAGCCTCAATGTAAAGTTTATCTTAAAAACTATACCCCCACCCCTATTTTTATATTTAGATCTAACTTAGATACGTAATTGCAATGCAGTAAGGGTGTTTCTCCACCAAGCCAGTAGAGGGCGCTGTAGCGCTTCTGTGGATCCCCGGAGTCAAGCTACTCCAGGCTTCTTAAGCAGCTCAGAATAAACTGGTTCAAGCTGGAGTGAACATGGACTCATGCGTTTCTCTTCTATGATCCACAGTTCATCTACCCAGCTCACCTCACCGGTCCACAGTACCCACTGTCTGTGGATCCTTGCTACCACCCAGATTCCCCTAGGTCTAGGCCGGTAACAGTAGTAGTAGTGATAGTAGCAGTTGTACTATTACTAGTAGTAGTAGTAGTAGTAGTAGCAGTAGTAGTAATAGTAGTAGTAGTAGTAGTAGTAGCAGTAGTAGTAGTAGTAGTAGTAGTAGTAGTAGTAGTAGTGGTAGTAGCAGTAGTAGCAGTAGTAGTAGTGGTAGTAGTAGCAGTAGTGGCAGTAGCAGTAGCAGTAGCAGTGGTAGTGGTAGTGGTAGTAGCAGTAGCAGTAACAGTAGCAGTAGCAGTGGTAGTGGTAGTGGTAGTGGTAGTGGTAGTGGTAGTAGCAGTAGTAGCAGTAGTAGTAGCAGTAGTAGCAGTAGCAGTAGTAGCAGTAGTAGCAGTAGCAGTAGCAGTAGCAGTAGTAGCAGTAGCAGTAGTAGCAGTAGCAGTGGTAGTGGTAGTGGTAGTGGTAGTGGTAGCAGTAATACACATGAATGTGTGTCATACTGTCTGAGTGGTCCGGGTGCAGGCTGCTGACTGTCTATATCAGTCTCTTATCCACAGTTACAGCAGTGGGTTTTACTGTCATTGCATTACTCAGCCATGTTGCAGCACATTGTTAATACACACACATTTACAGTTAAAAGGGTTAACACATGTCCTGGGACTTTCATACTTCTACCAAGGAGAATATCATTTCCTGCTCAGGTGAACCTTCAGACTGAAATATCACCAATAGTCTACCAGATGACATCACAGCAGGTGGATTATTTCAATAGTGGCGGTTATTTCATAAGAGGACTGAAAGTCAATATGATGGCCAGCTGGCGGGGAATATTAGTGTGTAATGTACATACTCAGCACTTCCTGGTTTTGACTGCTGTCAGATTATATAGAGAGACCTTAGAAGAGACATGTTCCTTTGTCACATGACAGATGAGCAGGAGCAAGAGCACAGCAAGATGATAAACTGGTTTATTACTGGATCACCATAAGACCATCTGAAATAAGAGCTCTGTTAGAAAAGCTGCTCAACATTTAAGCGGGTCAAGCTCATTTTAAAGGACAGCTTAAGTCTGTCTGACAGAAGGACAACACTTTTACAGATGCTCCGCTCTAAACCTCACACACACCAAACAATTAGCACCTGTCAACTGTTTGTTTCTCTCCCAAACAGGATTTTATATCATGTTGGAAATAAACTTCTCAGTTCTTTGGTGAAACGTGTCTGAAAGCTGTAATTTCCATAGTCGAGGTTCACTGGTTCCCCCGGTCCAAGAATAGAGATGCACTTCAGAAGGTGTTTGTTTCATGCTCCATATTCAAACTCTGCTGTAGACTACAGGAAGGACTTGTGGGACTTCCTCAAATGGGTGGTGTGCTGCCTCCACCCTGTGGTTTGCATAGTCAAGCTTCACTGCTCCCTGCTGGGGCCAGAATAAGCCCTGTCAACACATATCCATGTCTCAGAGGGACTCTACACCAGGTTTCTAACCCTTCTGTTTCAGCTCATGGTCAACAATATGTGCTCTGTAATGTCCCAGTCCATTTCTAATTGTGTTTTCCAGACCAACCTAGTCCTGCTGCTGCTGCTGCTGCTCTGAAGTATTAGCTTCCCTTCAGGACTTTTGCAGCTGCACTTCTCTTGTTTCCAACTCCAGCAAGGGCTTGTGGGTATATATGGTGAGCACATGCTGATGGGACTAGTTGGTCAGGGCTGTACTCATAGTGAGGCACTCTGGATAAACATGTCAGCTATGACACAAGTGTAAAAGCTCATCTCACTTTATTGTCATTACCGGGATGAACTCTCTACAGCGCAGGTTAGAGTCCCTATCTTGTTACTACAGCAGATTATAAACCCACATTACAGGCCTGCCTGCTGTGGGCTGGCCAGGATTTGTAAATTATTTAAAGGGGTTTTATTTCAGCTTCAGCTGGTGCCACAGTTTGTAAATTCACGACAAACCAACAAATACAAAACTGGATCATTTGACAAAAACTTTATTAACTTCTGAGCAGCAGACAAGCAGGAATACATTCAGCAACAGAAACCAACAGTAGAAGCAACAGATGAACTTAACCAAAGTGCCCCTCCCCCCAAACTCACCCCTACACACTTAACTACAACACACCTAAGCACGCACATGTTAGAAACTGCAAGGGGGCTTTTGTGTTCACATCCCTGCCTCATTTTTATTCATCTCTTTTTATAAACCCATGCATTTGAGGGAAGGTTGCTTCCAGCCAGTAGGGGGCGTTTCTCTAGCCGCTGCACTGTGTCCTCCTGAGCTCGGTGGACTGCCTGCGGCCATCGTGGGCCACCAAGCAGGTGTAGAGGTCTCCTTCATCCCAGCTGGCTTTGCTGAGGGTCAGGATGCTGCTGCGGCTGTACCCAGTGCTGCTCCACACCTCTTGTCCCGTCAGGACGCCCGCCGTCACCTCCCTCCCATCCTTCTGCCAAGTCACCAGCGCTCCTTTTGGGGAGTAGCTGCTCAGCAGACAGGACAGCGTGGCCGAGCCCTTGGACAACTCCTCAGAAGAGGGGGGGAGCAGGGAGAGGGTGGGTTTGACTGAGACCCCTGCTGTAAAGAGAGACACAACTGAATACACCGACTTGCTGAACTATGTGTTACTGAGAGCACTGCAGCACCACCACTACTCACCAGGACCATGTTAATGCTACTGTGCTGTGTGAATAAGCACATGCAGCATCAGTGTGTCATGTTGTAGTCTTTGTTTCCATGTGTTTATGTGTGCAGTGTGTTTTCCATAATCTATTTGTACAGTAGTCTATGTGTGTTTCCTTTAATCTGCCGTCTCTACTGTACCTGCAGGACCACAGTTGAAAATGTGTGATGCTGCTAAACTGCCACATTTACACAAATGTGTATCAATGTGCCCTGTCTGTGTGTAACTAAAGGCAACAAACTAAACTAATACTCACAATTTACATGACTTTTTACAACCTTAACAGTAAATAAAGGATGAAATAAACAATATGCCATAGGCTGTAAATCACCAGTTAAATATCCTGCAAGTTTACAATAAAATTAGTTTTAAAAGCCGTTTTCAGGTGTGCGTATATGAATGTGTGTGGCACATAAAGTGAATATGAATGAGCTCATTTCTCAGACTGCCAGTGATTTAGCAGATTATAAATGTGTAAGTTAAACACGGCTTTACATGGGACTGTACACTGTGTGCAGCCTCTATTCAACATGTTCAGTGTGAGTAAAGCTCATTTAACCACCGTTGTACCTGCAGCTGATTTACACTGCTGCGGTGCAATCCTCATGCAACAATTTCTGCAGCTTTTACTGATACAAGACACCTAAAATATACACGGGTTAGAGACCAAACGTCGAATAAAAAGCTCAGTGTTGAAGATTGTGATTTCAGTTTGTCTTGTAAGATTTCCAAACTGACAGCATTGTTCAGGCTTTAACCAATGGTCGACTAAAGCTGTAATGTCAAGTTATGTGACGATGCTACGGCATACTGATGTTGTTAGAATAACATGGACTACTTTACAATATTCAGCCATTGCCTTTCCACCCTGGAGTCCTGTTAAATGTCACGACTGACTCCAAATGAATCATTAAACAAATCAAAATCTAGTTTTGTTTTCCCAAACCAACACTCGACATACGTAGCAACACGTTGTGAGAAGCAGCTAATGTAGAAAATGACTACGGACACACAAATGTACAAGAGAAATCACTTACATGAGACGATGACCTCAGTGCCGCCACCAAAAGTGCTCCACAGTGATAGAGCCTGGTTAAGACGCCGTACAAAAACCTCCTTTCCACTTGACACACCTCGATGGCTGCTGCTCAACACGCTCACGTGCCGCAGCTCAGCCTTATTAGTGTATATGGCAGGAAGTTTTAGCTTTTAACCCCTCTGTTTTTACTCCAGCTCCACCACTTAGCCATTTCCTTATCAGAAACTGGATGACAACCAGCCTACTTATAATCCCACTGTACATCACAAGTATCCAGGCAAAATACCAAACTCATGATATCCACATTCTATTTTAACTATCCTGTCTATCAAGTTATATTCTAAATGATACTTTAACTATCCTGTCTATCAAAAGTTATATTTCAAATGATATTTTAAGTATCCTGTCTATCAACAGTTATATTCTAAATGATATTTTAACCATCCTGTATATCAAAAGTCATATTCTAAATGATATTTTAAGTATCCTGTCTATCAAAAGTTATATTCTAAATTAAGTATCCTGTCTATCAAAAGTTATATTTTAAATTATCTTTTAAGTATCCTGTCTATCAAGTCATATTCTAAATGATATTTTAACTATCCTGTCTATCAAAAGTTATATTTTAAATGATATTTTAACTATCCTGTCTATCAAAAGTTATATTCTAAATGATATTTTAACTATCCTGTCTATCAAAAGTTATATTCTAAATTAACTATCCTGTCTATCAAAAGTTATATTCTAAATTAACTATCCTGTCTATCAAAAGTCATATTCTAAATGATATTTTAACTATCCTGTTTATCAAAAGTCATATTCTAAATTATATTTTAACTATCCTGTCTATCAAAAGTCATATTCTAAATGATATTTTAACTATCCAGTCTATCAAAAGTTATATTCTAAATGATATTTTTACTATCCTGTCTATCAAAAGTTATATTCTGAATGATATTTTAACTATCCTGTCAATCATAAGTTATATTTTAAATGATATTTTAACTATCCTGTCTATCAAACGTTATATTCTAAATGATATTTTAACTATCCAGTCTATCAAAGTCATATTCTAAATGATATTTTAACTGTCCTGTCTATCAAAAGTTATATTTTAAATGATATGTTAACTATCCTGTCTATCAAAAGTCATATTCTAAATGATATTTTAACTATCCTGTCTATCAAAAGTTATATTTTAAATGATATTTTAACTATCCTGTATATCAAAAGTTATATTCTAAATGATATTTTAACTATCCTGTCAATCAAAAGTTATATTCTATATTATATTTTCACTATCCTGTCTATCAAAAGTTATATTCTAAATTAACTATCCTGTCTATCAAAATGTATATTCTAAATGATATTTTAACTATCCTGTTTATCAAAATTTATAATCTAAGTGATATTTTAACTATCCTGTCTATCAAAAGTTATATTATAAATGATATTTTAACTATCCTGTCCATCAAAAGTTATATTTTAAATGATATTTTAACTATCCTGTCTATCAAAAGTTATATTCTAAGTGATATTTTAACTATCCTGTCTATCAAAAGTTATATTTTAAATGATATTTTAACTATCCTGTCTATCAAAAGTTATATTCTAAATGATATTTTAACTATCCTGTCTTTCAAAAGTTATATTTTAAATGATATTTTAACTATCCTGTCTATCAAAAGTTATATTCTAGATGATATTTTAACTATCCTGTCTTTCAAAAGTTATATTTTAAATGATATTTTTACTAGTTAAAATGTAATTTTGCACATCAACAATTCAAATCTTGACATCAAATTAAATCCTAACTACTGAGGATTACAACTTTCCCCCATTCATTTCAGTGAGAACTGGAATTTAAATTAGTGGGATAATAAGTAGTTTAAGTGCCAATCGTTGAAATATTTTTTTTTTTTGCAATATCAACATTTGGAACATAATTGTTGATATCAAAAACGAAATGTCTGACATCAACAACTGAACCTCTTATATCAACAACTGGTGTTTCAACTACTTAAAAGAGAATTAAAACTACTTAAAATTCAATTTCTGATATGAAAATTGGATATTTTAACAAGTAAAAAATGAATTGGTGATGATAATAAAGGACATTAAAAGCTGGAACAGCTTGCCATATTGTCCTCCATGGATATCCTGTGGCCAAAATGTTGATCCAGTCCCCACAGGGATTTCTGTTTTCTTGTCCATTCAGACTTTGCATTTTTCCTTTGTCCGACTGCATGGTCCTCTGTAGTGTGCCCCCTGTAGGCAATAGATGTCCTGTGTGAATCCCTACACATCAACTGTTAATGCTGTGTAGAGTTCCCTGTGTTTTAACTGTATCCTTTCAAGATGCATGTGTCATAAATGTCCGAAATACCAAAGATGAAGATCAAAAAAGGTCCATAAATTGACACCACGTATGGAAGAAAAGGAACGGGTTCATATGGTGCTACTGACATGTCACCTGAGAACAGGACCTGTTCAAGTCTTGTTGGGGTCCTAAGCAGAATTTGATTTGCCCTCCTGGTGTCCAAGCAGCACTTTGTTAATCGTAGGACTTCACAGTCTAAGAGGCAGCTTAGTTGTCTTATACCTTAGGTGGTCCTGCCTACATGGCAGATGTTTGTACAGCCTTCTATCACTGTGTGGTTGCTCAGCCATGAACACAGATATCACTCTGACAGTAGGAAATCCCTGCATCCTCAGCCTGGACTGCTGTGACAGTCAGGGTGAAGTCACTCCCAGATCCGCCGGCGCTGAACCGAGAGGGACTTCCTGCCAGGAGAGTGGTCCCTGTGCCAGTCAAGGCTTTGCGGACTGTTCCAGGTTGTTGGTAGTACCAGGCTTGACATTGTTGGGTACGTTGAAGGTATATGGCGGGTTAGCCTACTTGTATATTTGTAGCTCATCTCCTGAATCAGTGGAGACACATTTCAGGCAGTCTGGTTAATGTGACAAGTCACTGTTTCATCTAGAAATGTCTTCTGATGGGTCCTGTTCAGCTGTTACAGACACCTTGTCTTTCATCAGAGGAAGGTCTTTGTGCAGGTCTTCATCACTGTGTGAGTGGTGAGACTTCATGTTGCTGACAGTAGTAAACTCCTGTGTCTACTGTCTGGATGTTACTGATGGTGATTCTGAAATCATAACCGTTGCCACTGCTGCTGTAACCACCTGAAATAAAACCCCAATAGAAATTAGTAATGAATCTGGGAGCTTCTCCTGGTTTCTGATGATACCGGGCTAAGTCATTACCAATGGCTCCACTGGCTGATGGAGACAGGACCTCCTGTCTGGACTGAGACAGACTCTGGAGTCTGGGTCAGTAAAGTGTCTCCTTTACACCCTGAAACAAAACACATGGAGCTTTTACTATTATTTTATTCATAAATCATATCAGTCATGTTTATTATGTCACATGGGAGGACAGTGAAATAAAGACATAAAATAAACAACTCATGTGCTATGCAGCATTGTTGAACGACAACAACACAGTGGATGCAAAGGACAGCTAACTTAGTTGTCTCAGTAGGGTACCAAATGGGACAGCTATGCCACCAGCTGAATAAAGAAGCCCATAGCAGTATAGTAATAAGAAATAAAACACAATCAATAGTGATACTATGGCAGGATGAGGAAAAACACAGGAGACCAAGGCGAGTTTGATGTTTATTCCTCAACTCCAAAAACCAACTGCAGCAGGAACAACCCTGCACCAGAGAGCCCGGGAACGTAAACCACGCCCACGCAGCCCCCCTCGAACACCCAGAAGGGATTCCTGGATAGAAAATTAGTGTCTCACTGGAGGCTTAAGCAGCCTGCCATAACGGCTGCGCCGTCCCTCAGCCGAAACAGTAGGTGAAACACAGTCCAAAGCCGGCTGAGAAGCAGAACGCTGAACCCGTGAAGATACTGCCGGGGTCCTGGAAGGAGGACGACCCCGACGGGGAACCTGGGCCGGAAACACAACTTCGCCTGCCACCCTGTGCGCGGGTTTAAGCCTATCAAGCGTGACACAGTCCCTACGCCCACCCATATCCAGCACAAAACCCTTAGGACCCGTCTCAAGAACCCGAAATGGGCCATCGTATGGGGGTTGGAGGGGCGAGCGGTGAGCATCATGCCGTACAAAACAAAACGAGCCGACATGAGCTCCGCAGGCACGAACGACCGCGGAAAACAGTGGTGAACGGGGCCTGGAACCCGAGTGCTGTTGGACAAAAAAGGATAAACGGCCGGACGGGGTCGAGGAGCGGAACTCCCAGGCAAAAATTCCCCAGGGACGCGGAGCGGCTGACCGAGCACCAGTTCAGCGGGGGAAGCGTCGAGGTCCTCCTTAGGAGCCGAGCGCAACCCGAGCAAAACCCAAGGTAAACGATCCACCCAGTTACCATCCGAGAGCGCAGCGCACAGAGCTGCCTTGAGCGACCGGTGAAAACGTTCACACAAGCCGTTAGCCTGAGGGTGGTACGTGGTAGTGCGGTGTACCTGCACACCCAAGGATCGCGCAAGTGCCGAACAGAGCTCTGACACGAACTGGGGGCCCCTGTCTGAGGTGATATCTGACGGAGTGCCGAAACGGGCGACCCAGGAGGAAAGAAAAGCGCGTGCAACATCCGGGGATGTTGTGGAGGACAGAGGGACAACCTCTGGCCACCTGGTGGTCTGATCTACCATTGTGAGCAGGTGCGTAAAACCTGTGAAGAAGGTAGAGGGCCCACCAGGTCCACATGCACGTGGTCGAAACGTCTGGCCAGGATCGGAAACGGTTCGAGGGGCGATTTAGTGTGCTGGTGGACCTTAGCGCGCTGGCACGCTACACATGCAGCTGCCCACCCCTTGACGTCCTTGCGGAGGCCAGGCCAGACGAACTTGGAACCGACCAACTTCACCGACGCCCGAACTCCAGGGTGCGAGAGGGAGTGAATCGAATCGAAAACTCGACGGCGCCAGGCCACTGGAACAACGGGGCGGGGACGGCCGGTGGATACATCACAGAGGAGGGGAGGACTGCCTTCCTGCATCACAGCGTCCTCTAGCTTGAGACCGGTACGCGTTGACCTAAGGGCAAGGACGTCCGGGTCGCTGGGCTGGTCGGCAGCCATAGCGGAGAAATCCACACCGAGGTGCACAGGACACACAAGCACACGCGACAGACAATCAGCAACAGGGTTGGACTTCCCGGCCACATGCTGAATGTCCGTTGTGAACTCGAAGATTGCCGCTAGGTGGCGCTGCTGACGAGCAGACCACGGCTCAGTCACCTTGGACATGGCGAAAGTCAGCGGCTTATGATCCACATAAGCCGTGAATGGGCGACCCTCCAGCAGGGAGCGGAAATGTCGGGTTGCAAGGTGCAGTGCCAGCAACTCCCGGTCAAAAACGCTGTACTTGCGCTCGCTGTCCCGCAGTTTGCGGCTAAAAAATGCGAGTGGCTGCCACGCATTCGCCACACGCTGTTCAACCACAGCCCCCACGGCTATGTCAGACGCATCGGTTGTCAAAGCTATGGACGCCGTGGGTGTGGGATGGGCGAGGAGGGCAGCGTTAGCCAGGGCGCACTTAGCTCCGTCAAAGGCCTGGACCCGTTCGGGAGTCCAGTCGACAGGGTCGTTAGCCTTCTTAAGCCGCAGGGCTTCGTAAAGTGGCTGAAGGAGGTGGGCAGCGCGAGGGAGGAAACGGTTATAGAAATTCACCATGCCTAAGAATTCCTGCAATGCCTTAACAGAGACTGGGCGGGGAAATTCCGCCAGCGCTTGCACCTTAGAAGGCAACGGGACCGCGCCTTGCGGCGAAATGCG
This sequence comes from Lampris incognitus, assembly GCF_029633865.1. NCBI lineage: Eukaryota > Metazoa > Chordata > Actinopteri > Lampriformes > Lampridae > Lampris > Lampris incognitus. Next base: position 51,686,085 of record NC_079221.1, on the reverse strand, counting down.
GTGACCCAAGAAGTCAATCACCGGCAGTCCAAACTGACACTTGGCCGGGTTGACTATCAGGCCGTGTTCGTCCAGGCGACGGAAAACCTGTTTCAGGTGCGCCAGGTGCTCTTCAGCTGACGGACTTGCCACTAATATGTCGTCGAGATAAACGAACACGAAGAAAAGGTCACGCAACACCGAGTCCATCAGCCTCTGAAAGGTTTGCGCTGCCCCCTTCAAGCCAAAAGGCATGCGCATGAACTCAAAAAGCCCAAACGGGGTGTTCACTGCGGTCTTGGGCACGTCCTCTGCGCGCACAGGAACCTGATGATAGCCGCGCACCAGGTCCACCTTAGAGAAAGTAGTGGTACCCGCCAGGCGTATGGAAAAGTCCTGAATGTGTGGGATGTTCAGGCGGCGAAAGTCGCCGCAAGGCCGCCACAACCCATCCGCCTTAGGCACCATGTGAAGCGGCGAGGCCCACGGGCTGTTGGAACGCCTCACTATACCCAGACGCTCCATGATGGCGAACTCCTCCTTAGCTGGAGCCCATTTCACCGCGTCGAGGCGCCGCGCGCGCGCAAAAACTGGCGGTCCCAGAGTGGGAATGAAATGTTCTACCCCGTGTTTAGTAACCGCGGTGGAAAAGGCAGGTGTAGTCACCGATGGAGAATCCACCAGCAAACGTTGAAAAACATCCCCTAATGCTAAAAAGTTAGCTTGTGTTAACGGCCCGGCTCCCCCTGTCTCGCACGGAAAAGTGGCGAAAGACACAGCATCAATTAAACGGCGGTTTGCAGCATCAACCAGCAGACCATTAGCACACAGAAAATCCGCGCCGATAATAGGAACAGTAATGGCGGCCACTACAAAGTCCCACTCAAAATGGCGCCCGCGGAAGCAAACAGTCACCAACCTTGTGCCAAACGTCGCAATGGACGAACCGTTAGCTGCACTCAACAGTGGGCCGCCGCCTTCGGCCGACCTGTCTGTCTTAGCAGGAGGGAGTAGGCTCTTTTGCGAGCCTGAGTCCACCAGAAACCGTCTTCCTGACATCGTGTCCTTAATGAAGAGCAGCTCACTACGTCCGCCAGCGCCCACAGCTGCTACTGAGCGCTGCCCGGGAGTTTCCCGCCGCCTCAAACGTGCACGGAGGGACGCAGCGCCTCGCCTTGCCGCCGAACCGTCGGTGGAAGAAACAGAGGCCGCTCCCGCGCCGTCTCCGGGCAGTCACTCCAGCCACCACTGCCGGGTCCGCGTCCTCCGACGCCGGCTGCAGAGGCTCCGATGCCACACTCTGCACAGAGAACCGTCTGGTAGCCAGCAGGACCCGATCGGCTTCCTCAGCCAAACCTCGGCAGTCACCAGCGGCCAGACACGGGGAGTTAGCCAAAGCCGCGCGCACAGGAGACGGAAGCTGGCGCAGGAAAACGTGCGGGAAAAGGAATCCACCTTCGTCTGAGCGTAGCAGCGACAGCATATTGTCCATGAGATCCACAGCCGTCCCGTCGCCCAAATAGGATAGGGAAAGGATTCTATCTGCCCTCACCAATGTGGCAGGATGGGGAAAAACACAGCGGACGAAGGCGAGTTTGATGTTTATTCCTCAACTCCAAAAACCAACCGCAGCAGGAACAACCCTGCACCAGCAAGCCCCGGAAACGTAAACCACGCCCCCAGCTAACAGTCCTGCTGGGTGAGAGGCATAGCCCCTAGTGTCCGCCACAATACTAATATTACTCATGACAGGAACATTTGTACATTCTTATTAGGGGTCCAAGCAGCGAAGCTGCTGGAACCCTATTGTATTTGCTAGGATTGTTATTATTTTTCTCCGCTAAAAGTGTGTGAGGCTCAGCAACCATAAGTCCTAGACCAACCAACTTTGGTACGTGGATTCCCATGGCCCCCCTCTACTCAGGCACCACAAATCACCTATGTCAGCCAGATGGTGGCGCTATAACAAAGGGTCATGCGTAATTCCCACACCATAAGTCAGATCAACACAAAACTACAAAGACCTATGCATCTGAATGTGCTCTACAACTTTGTTATTGGGACCACATATGTCAGCCATATAGTTTGCCCGCCATTTTGACTTGTATTAGTTTTGGCGCGGTTTCTCAGCTAAATGTGTCTGAGGCTCAGCAACCATAAGTCCTAGACCAACCAAATTTGGTAGGTGGATTCATACGGTCCCTCCTACTCTGGCACTACAAATCACCCATGTCAGCCAGATGGTGGCGCTATAACAAAGGGTCATGCGTAAAAGGCTATAATTCCCACACCATAAGTCAGAACAACACAAAACTACACAGACCTATGTAACTGAATGTGCTCTACAACTTTGTTTTGGGACCACCTATGTCAGTCATATAGTTTGCCCGCTATTTTGACTTATTTAGTGTGGAAGCGCTGCAGCTCTACATACCACACGCCAGGACACTTGGGTATAACGACATACTTTTTCTTTTTACGGCAGTCGGCTAGGACGCAAGAAATCAGACACCGTCTGGTCCAGTTTTGGAAACTCTGGCACATGTTTCTGAAGCAATGGAAGTGTTACGACATTTTAAAAAATTACGGTAATCGTCTAGGACACAGGCGACCCAAGTAATCCGACATCTCAAAAACCGCTTGATCAAAAAATCTGAAATTTGGTATACTTATACTTGGACCCATTTGGCTACATTGCTTAAAGTGCTGATTGGCTGGAATACCAAAATGGCTGCCAAACAGCCAATCAAAATTCAGCAGCTAATATCTGCTAGTGTGAACGGCCAATCTCCATGAAACTTGATAGGCTTATTCTTTGTGGCACATAGAAGCCATGTACCAAATATGAAACAGATCGGACACATGGCGGCTGCAATACTGCTTGGACCCCATTAATCGCCCCTTGCGGCTATATTTATTATTATTATTATTAATATTATTGTTGTTGTTATTATTATTATTATTGTTTGTTGTCATTATTATTGTTATATTATTGTCATTATTATTATTATGATTATTATTATTATATTATTATAATTATTATTGTTGTTATTATTGTTATTATAATTGTTGTTATAGAGCTTACCATATGTCCCAGCTGGCAGGTCAGTCACTGTGAAACAGAGGGAGGTTTTTGTACGGCTCTCTATCACCGTGTGAACACAGCCTGACTATTGATAATGTGGAGACTCTGACAGTAGTAAACTGCTGTATCCTCAGCTTGGACTCCACCGATTGTCAGGGTGAAGTCAGTCCCAGACCCACTGCCACTAAACCTCGATGGAGTTCCAACATATTGACCCCTTTAATGGGCGAAACACCTCACCATATCCAAAACTCCATTGATTTCGAGGACAAGGTCCAAGGCGTAAAACTGGAACCGGATGAAACCATGGTATCCTACGACGTGACCTCGTTATTCACCTGCATCCCAACCATGAAGGCTTTGGAAACTGTGAGGCAACGTTTGCTACGTGACAACACCCTCCACAATAGGACCAACCTCAGCCCAGACCAGATTTGCCAACTACTGGACCTTTGCCTGAACACCACATATTTCCAATTCAGGGGCCAGTTTTACAGACAGAAAAACGGCTGTGCAATGGGCTCACCGGTATCTCCCATTGTGGCCAACTTATATATGGAAGAGGTAGAACACAGGGCCCTGAACTTCTTCAGAGGAACACCTCCGAGCCACTGGTTCAGATATGTGGACGACACATGGGTCAAAATCCAAACACAAGAGGTGTAAGCGTTTACCAAACACATCAACTCAGTGGACAAGAACATTAAGTTCACAAGGGAAGACGTAAAGTACAAGAGTTTGCCCTTCTTGGACTGTGACGTCCACATTGGGGAAGACAGGAACCTCCACATTGAGGTTTACAGGAAACCTACACACACAGAACAATATCTACTTTTCGACTCACACCACCCTCTGGAACACAAACTGAGCATCATCAGAACTCTGCAACACAGAGCTGATAATGTGCCCAGCAGCACTCAGGCCCAACGGGAAGAACACAAACACCTGAGGGAAGCTTTAAAAACCTGCGGCTACCCCAGTTGGACCTTTGTGAAAACATAACACGTTCCAGAAAGACCAACCAGGTGAGCGATGAGGAGAAGAGGAACAGAAGGAATAACATAGTCATCCCGTATGTTTCTGGGGTCTCCGAGAAACTCAGGAGAATGTTTAATAAACACCGCATCCTGGTATACTTCAAACCCAGCAACACACTCCGACAAAGACTGGTTCATCCCAAAGACCGTGTACCACACACCCGGAAAAGCAGTCTGGTGTATGCTGTACAATCAATGAGGTTTGCACTGACCTATACATAGGAGAAACCAAACAACCACTACACAAACGGATGGCCCAACACAGAAGGCCAGACTCCTCAGGACAAGACTCAGCAGTCTATCTACACCTAAAGGAGAAGACACACTCCTTCCAGGACAGCAACGTTCACATTTTTGGCAGAGAAGATGGATAGTTTGAAAGAGGGGTGAAGGAAGCCATCTATGCGAAACTGGAAAGACCATCCCTCAACAGAGAAGGAGGTCTGCCACACCACCTACCTCCCACTTACAATGCCGTCCTTTCATCTCTACCCAGGAGACTCAAGAAGCCTAGCCTCCAAGAACAACAGTCGCTCACTAACGGCTCCAACGACTCATGACCACTGAATGGAGCACTAACGAAGTCAAAACTAACACCTCCAACGACCGTCGCTGCTTAACATCGGATCACAAAGAGCCATTGATATCAATAGCTCTGATAACGACTCCAAAGAGGATACATATCTGAGTTTCATCACCAGCCAGTCAGACTAGCTTGGTCTAGTCAGAAAGGCACGAACTGATGAAGCCTCTTGGATGAGAGGCGAAACGTCTTCACGGATATGTACCAAATCCAGCTGCACTCGATTCAATTCCTTTGGACAACCATGACCTGGATGAATGAGAACATTCACAGACTTCCTGTAGTGTGGTATTCTAACACAGGTAGAAGGTTTTATCTGCAGCATTGTGAGGATGTTTTGGGGACGTTGTTGAGGTAGCAGATTATATAATTTTATTGTATGAAACATTACCACAATGTCTCAAAATAAAGGAATAACATTCTCACTGCAACATTCATAAAATGTTTGAGGACGTTATTGAGGCTGAGTTGATGGAACATTTCCTATAACATGTTCCTGTCATGTGATATAATAACAAGGTCTCGGTCAAGGTCACATTTATTTTTAGAGCAACTCAACACCAAGCCAGGTTTGTGCCAAAGTGCTTTACAACCATCAGAATTGAGCAACAGTTATCATAAAACATAAGTACATACGTACACACATGCATCATCATCATCATCGGCAGTCGCTCGAAGCGAGTATGACTGTCCTCTCAATTGGTTTGTCTACTTGTGGGTCTTCAGATGGTTGTAGAGGCAGATCTGCGATCCACATACTTTGGTGCAGTGTGGACAGGGGAAAGTGGTGGTGGTTGGTGGTGGTGGTTGAGTCTTGTTCTCTGTCTCCTTGTGGTGCTGTGGTTTTTCTCTGCAGCACAGTGGAGCTCCATTTCATGACATGCAGCTACCTCCTGCACGGATTTCTTCCAGGAGCATCTATCCAGTGCAATGTCTTCCCAGGTGCTCGGTGTGATGGTGAATTTCTTCAGACTGGGCTTGATATTGTCCTTGAAACGGTTTTTTTCTTTTGCCTGCCGGGAGCTCATTGACCTTCCTTCAGCTGGGGTACAGGATCTCTTTGGGGAGACGTGTGTTGGACATGCGGATGACACGGCCTGTCCATCAGAGTTGGTGCTGCATTATTGTGGTGGTGATGCTAGTCATGTTGGCTTCTTCCAGAACGCTGATGTTGGTGCGTCTGTCCTTCCAGCTGATCCTCAGGATCTTTCATAAGGATCTTTGGCGGTATTGTTCCAGGACTCTCAGGTGCCTGCTGTAGGTGGTCCATGACTCTGCTTCATACAGCAGGGTGGGGGGAACCACCCCTCTGTAGACCAGGAGTTTTGTTTGGGCCTTTAGGTCTCGGTCTTCAAAGACTCTTACTGAGTCTGGCATAAGCACCACTGACACAACTCAGGAGATGGTTGACCTCAGACTCGATGTCAGTTTATGAGGAGAGAAGGCTGCCGAAGTAGGAGAAGTGATCAACGTGTTCAATAAACACATACATACGTATCTCTGTTAAAAGAGTTGTGAGTACACCTTTTAATGCGAGCACAAAAACATATACTACACTATGCACTTATGTGTTCCGGATGTGCTGGAAAGCCGAAATTTCAACATCTTACTGGAAAAATGGGGTCGTGTGGTCCTTTAAGTTGAAGTGTGAAACTCAGAGCGTTTCTTTTCAGTCTGCAGGTCACCAAGATGCACTTATTAGAGCTCAGCAAGGCTGTATAGCATAATAGTACACAGCATTATTCACAATGTCTTCTCTTAAATACATATAACTTTGATTTTCAACATTGAATGGTCTCAACTTTATGAAAAATAAAGAAACTGTGTGTTAAATGGCCAAACACAAGTTTGAAATATTAAATTACAACACAGCTGATACATTTATTTGGTAATGGGCCAGTTTACATTGCCAAATATTACTGACATAATGCCAGCCATATTAACGTCAGCCTCTTGTGGGTGTCCATATTTGTCCCCTGTTATTTCCAGTCTGGCCACTGGGAGGTGCAGCACTTCTTTTTGTGACCAACCAGCTAGAATTTCTGACGTCAGACATCAAGTGGAACACAACTTAACTGTTTCAACACAGTTTAGAAAAAAAAGGTACCATGATGCAACAGCACGTGTGTCCATGCCCCTGTCTTAGACTTAGACTGACCCAGGCTTAGACTGTCTTAGACTTAGACTGACCCAGACTTAGACTGTCTTAGACTTAGACTGAAATGGATGATCCACTGTGATGACCCCTAACAGGAGCAGCCAAAAGTTGTAGCAGTAGTATTAGTAGCAGTAGTAGTAGTAGTAGTAGTAGATAGTAGTAGTGGTAGTAGTAGTAGTAGAAGTAGTAGTAGTAGCAGTAGTAGTAGTAGTAGTAGAAGTATTAGCATTAGTATTATTATTATTATTATTATTAGTAATAGTAGTAGTAGTAGCAGTAGTAGAAGTAGTGGTAGTAGTAGAAGTAGTAGCAGTAGTAGTAGTAGTAGTAGCAGTAGTAGTATTAGTAGTAGAAGAAGAAGTAGTAGTGGTAGTAGTAGTAGTAGTAGAAGTAGTAGTAGTAGAAGTAGTAGTAGTAGAAGTAGTAGTAGTAGTAGTAGTAGCAGTAGTAGTATTAGTAGTAGAAGAAGAAGTAGTAGTGGTAGTAGTAGAAGTAGTAGCAGTAGTAGTAGTAGTAGTAGCAGTAGTAGTATTAGTAGTAGAAGAAGAAGTAGTAGTGGTAGTAGTAGTAGTAGTAGAAGTGGTAGTAGTAGCAGTAGTAGTAGTAGTAGTAGTAGTAGTAGTAGTAGTAGTAGTAGTAGACTGTAGCTTCAGTTAGCACCCAGTCTTGTTCTCGCCTGTTTGTTTCTTATTGGTACACAGATCTTCTCAGACAATACTTGATTTGGGATTAAGTTCATCTCTGGACACAACAATCAGGAATGTTAGACAATAGCAACTGATTTCAGGGAGGTTATTTGTATATGTGGCGCCATCCTGTGCTTTACCTGTGCCCCCGTCCAGAGGGTTACTGGTTGTGTCAGGAAGGGTATCCAGCGTGAATTTTGTCAAATCGTTTTGCTGATAATAAAAAGAGCAAAATAAATAAGTAAATAAATAATGATGATGATGACGATAATAATAATAATAATAACAAAACATTTTATTTGTGGTCATCTTACAGAACACAGTAAAAAACAAGCAGCACTGTATCAGACAGCAGAGCATCAAAACAAAGCAGGTAGACAATAAGAAGTTAACACAACAGATAAGTATAACATCATCATCTGCACCAAACTCAATGAAGCGTGGATCAGACTGAATATGCCAGTTTGAAAAGGTGCGTTTTGAGATGAGATTTGAAGGTTGAAAGAGAGTCAGTCTTGTGACTGTCTTGTGGGAGAGAGGTCCATAGGCGGGGGGCAGAATGACTGAAGGCTCTAGACCCCATGGTAGTCAAGCGGGCCAAAGGTGCAGTGAGTTAGAGAGCAGAAGAGGATCTGAGAGTGTGGGAGGGCGTGTGGATATGAAGGAGTTCAGAAAGATACGAAGGAGCTAGGTTATTAAGGGTCTTAAAGGTGAGGACAAGACCAGACCGGATCTGTCAAGGCCTGGGTTAACAACGGCCTCCATTGGTGCTGCGCCCAGTTTCCATCAGTACGATGGAAACTGTAAAATCCACTGTGGTGACCCCTGAGAAACAGGAAACAAGCTGAAAGACAAACAAGAAGATCTGCATATGTAGGGGAGCTTGTATTTGGACAGAAATGAAAAACCCTGAGAGAAGTTTTTTTTTCTTCCAGTTTCATCATGAACTGGATTTGTGTTCGAGTGTGTGAACGGTATAATCTGAATATCATGAAATCAAATCATGACAATTTCACATAACTTCTCAAGGTGTTACGAAGTGTTATAGAGTGTTCTTAATCCAAGATCATTTCTTCTTCATCTAACTTGGCATTAGTCACAGAAGGTGGTGGTGACTACTGTAATAAGTGGCTGGAGCACACACAAGACGGTGTGTCCTCACAGGACATGATATACACATCTGCTACTAACAGCAGTCTCACCAGGAAGCTCATTTGCATAGAGAGGACACTTCTTGTTTGAAGGACTTGCTTCAGTGCTCATGAAACCTTTATAACTCTGCAAGTCCAAAGCAAAGCCACTAACACTTGTTCATTGTGACAGCAAAGGTAAAAACCATGTGTTGGAGCAGCATTTTCATCCTGACATGTGCTGCCTTTATTCAAGGTAAGACCGGCAGAGATGATTCACTGTCTTCCTTGTTTTCCTCATCTCAACTTTTCCTCTCCTGAAAGAACTTTCTCTGATCTCAACAGTTTGTGTTTCCCCACCTGCACATTGTTTCTACCAAGTCCCTGTTTGTGTTTTACACTGTTGAGTTTCAGTTAAAACAACACCTGAAAAAAGGAATTCTATGTGTTTATGTGATGTAATGAGTAACACATCTGTCCTTTCACAGAGATTTCCAGATGTACATGTGAGACAATGAAGGCCTTCACTTTCAGTCTGTTTGTGTGTTTCTGTTTTCAGGATCAAGCAGTCAGGTCACTGTGACTCAGACTCCTTCAATGAAAGCTGCCAATGTAGGAGAATCAGTCAGTCTGGCATGCAAACTGAGTCAAACTGCTTATACTGCTTGTGATAATGGCAGGAGACCCTGTTTCTCCTGGTACCAACAGAAACCTGGAGAAACTCCTAAAGTCCTCATTTATAACGCAAACACTCTTTGGTCAGGAACTCCATCGAGGTTTAGTGGCAGTGGGTCTGGGACTGACTTCACCCTGACCATCAGTGGAGTCCAGGCTGAGGATACAGCAGTTTACTACTGTCAGAGTTACCACTATATCAATAGTCAGTATGTGTTCACACGGTGATAGAGAGCCGTACAAAAACCTCCCTCTGTTTCACAGTGACTGATCTGCCAGCTGGGACATACGGTAAGCTCTATAACAACAACATCACCATTAATAACAATAATGATAATAACAATAATAACAATAATAATCATAATAATAATAATAGTAATAATAATAATAACAACAACAAAAATATAATTGTAGTAATATGTTGTTCTTGGTCTTCTTCTAATATATGGTATTAGTTGCATTGTCTGTTTTTCTATTCTATTATTGTTATTGTATTACTGGTTCCATACTAATGCACAAATAAAAAAATATTAAACATTCTTTTCAAATTTGTCAGTTTTGTCAGTGTTTCTCTTTTGTTGTCCTCACCTCTGTATACATCCTATGATCACACAAAAAGTACCATTTCAATAAAATGGAAAGTAAATCCTACATGACATGAAAGTGTGATATTTACTTTGAAACATTACTGAATCCCCCAACCTCTGAAACCAGAGTTTAGCCTCCTCAGAAAATGGACAAAATAAATGTGGTCATCCATTGATAAAAGTCGGTGCTTCACACAATATGTTTAGAAAACTGCTGATTTCAGAGTTTTCAGTCACGTTGCCTTGTTGTTTGAGAGCAATGTAAACAATTATGATTTTAACCAAATATTACCTGATACACCAACATGTTTAATGATGTGTTCACCTACATGGTGCAATAATTAAATCAAATGATCATTAATGGTGTGATTACCACCTTCTTTAAATAAATTAACATAAAACTGCCAAAACAAGTATGTAAGTAAGAATTTGCCACTTAAAATATTTTCGTTGGTTTTGTGTACAAAATAATCCCCAATTGACATGTCGAGTGGATTTTTTTTCTATCAAGTTATATATTTATTTAGGTTTAATTATAAAACGTATGATCAAATTCAAAATTAAAATAATTCCTTGAAAAGTTATAAATTAGAATATATTTTGTTCAGTTTTGAAATCAGAAGTTTTACTTAACAACATTGAGAATTTGCTGGCCAAATTTCTTTTCAAAATATCATGCTGACATTTATTTAAAGTTTAATAAAAGCTGTCATATTTTAGAATGACCGAATTTTTCTTTTTCTTTTGGTTTTTATCATTTGCCAATGTTGTGTCCAATTTTAACATTTCTGGTGTTAAAAATATTTGGTTGTATGTGTAGTGAGAAAGAGTCTCAATCCCAAGGGAACTGTTTTTTGGAGGAAACAGAAAACATTGGAAGTAATTAACAATAACAACAATAATAATAATAATAATAACAATAATAACAATAATAATAATGGGGGTATGGGGTACCGGGACAGTTGCTACAAGCCATCCGGTCCTTGTATAACCAAAGTGAGAGCTGTGTCTGCATTCTCGGTACAAAGTCAAACACGTTTTCAGTGGGTGTCGGACTCCGCCAAGGTTGTCCCTTGTCTCCGATTCTGTTTGTGATATTCATGGACAGGATCTCAAGGCGCAGCCAAGGTGAGGAGTGTGTCCGTTTTGGGAACCTCAGAATTTCGTCTCTGCTCTTAGCAGATGATGTGGTTTTGTTGGCTTCATCAGAACGTGACCTCCAGCGAGCACTGGGGCGGTTTGCAGCGGAGTGTGAAATGGCCAGGATGAGAGTCAGCACCTCCAAGTCTGAGGCCATGGTCCTCTACTGGAAAATGGTGGATTGCTCCCTCCGGGTTGTGGATGAGTTGTTGCCTCAAGTGAAGGAGTTCAAGTATCTCGGGGTCTTGTTCATGACTGAGGGTAGGATGGAGCGAGAGATTGACAGGCGGATTGGTGCAGCATCAGCTGTAATGCAGAAGTCGTACTGAACCGTTTTGGTGAAGAAGGAGCTGAGCCGGAAGGCAAAGCTCTCAATTTACCAGTCAATCTTCGTTCCAACCCTCACCTATGGTCATGAGCTTTGGGTAGTGACCGAAAGGGTGAGATCGTGGATACAGAATGAGTTTCCTCCGTAGGGTGTCTGGGCTCAGCCTTAGAGATAGGGTGAGGAGCTCGGACATCCGGAGGGAGCTCAGAGTAGAGCCGCTGCTCCTTCGCGTCGAAATGAGCCAGTGGAGGTGGTTCAGGCATCTGATTAGGATGTCTCCTGGGAGCCTTCCTTTGGAGGTTTACTGGGTACGGCCAACTGGGAGGAGATCCCGGGGGAGACCCAGAACTCGCTGGAGGGACTACATGTCCAATCTGGCCTGGGGAACGCCTTGGAAACCCCAGGAGGAGCTGGAGGGCGTTGCTGGGGAGAGAGACGTCTGGAGTGTACTGTACTTCAGATGAGTTCACTGACCACACACCTTCAGCCAAACACAGGAGGAATGGTCAGTGAGCTCAGCAGCTGTAGTGTTGGTCTGAAAGAAAACCTGTGTACACACAGCTCTTCATGACACATGGTTGAGTGCCACTGTCGTACTATCTGAATCTCTATATAATAACCTCCTCCCTCCCGACCCATTTCCCCAGTCTCACACGATCCTCTTCCCCTTCCTCAGCTGTTGAGGGCCAATCGGGGCCTGATGAGGTCTGGCCCCGTGATCAGCCATTAGAGGAAGGTGAGGAAGAGGAGGAGTCCGCTTTAGTTGAGTACAATGACCCCTGTACAGAGGAGGACCCTCCCTGGGCTCCAGCAACCTACCTTGAGAAAGGTAGAGGATTTACGAACAGACTGATTCTAAAACCAGATGCTAACCATCTGCACAACATATGGACCAAGCGAGACAACAGCTGGGATGAGAGTAAAGAACAAAAGAAGATGAACATCGCAATTTCGATGCTTAAAGCAGCCAATATGTCAACACCATGTCATCATTACGAGATTAGATCTTATCCAGCACAGAAGACATGGAATTGTTATTATTGTGTTTTTTCTCATTATTGCTGTTGTTAATAAATATAGTAGTGGCAGTGTTGGTGGTGGTAATAGTAATCACAGTAGAACTAGTAGTAACAGACCTAAAGATGTGATTATTATCACAGTCTATTTTCTTTATTAGTGGGAGTAGTGGTCACAGCAGTAGTTATAATGGTAGTGTTTCTCGTAGGAGCAGTGATAGCTGTGTTTGTAGTACTTAGCTTTAATAGTACTAATAATTAGTAATAATAGTGGTAGTATAAGCACTGTGAATATTACTTTTACTACAAGTTGTTAATGTTATTGTTGGTTTACTGTTAACCAGCAGCGTGCTTAACTGCGTGTTTGTCTCCCTCTAGTGGTAGCCATCTATGACTACATGGCTGATCAGGAGGACGAGTTGTCCTTCCAAGAGGAGCCATTATCTGTGTAATCAAGAAAAACGAGGATGGCTGGTATGAAGGTGTGATGAACGCCACCACAGGCCTGTTTCCAGGAAGCTACGTTGAGGCCATCATGCACTACGCTGACTAAGGGGGAGGGGGGGTGTCTTTCTGTCTCCAGCTCACTTTTCACTTTATCTTCCTTTTTCTGGAGTTTCCACTTTTCTGTCCTCACGCTGTCGACTGCTCTTTTTCTCCTCCTCTCTTTCATTACCGTCACGTCTCTTTCTCACTTTGTGCCTTGCTGTCTCGGTCTTCACCCTCTCCCAGACTCACCTTGACCCCTCATCTTTGCTTGTGACCCTCCCAGCCTGGTGTAAAACAACCAAAAGTATCTGTATTTCATGGGGATGCACTTGTCATCACAGTCTTGACTAGAAGTGTTGCCTCTCTTGTCCTGTGGGGACCAAAAAGAAGAAGGTCTGTGTTAGTTAGTAGTGAGAAGTAGTGAAAAGGCTGGTGGATATGAGGCCTGCCAGTGTTGTGTTAGCCAAGTCATCATTACACAAGTCATAGTATTTGTATTGTTTCCCCCAACCATCGTTTATCAGTTAGAATATTTTTTTGCTGGAGGTGTTACTGAATCATCAGTAGGACACCTTCCTACCAAACTTCCAAGTCCTACGCCTCTGCTGATTGTCATCCTTGGTAAACATTTTGAGGTCATCAATGTAGAACAGATGGGTCAGTTTGCCTTTCTGTGATTTGTACCCATAGCTGCTGTTGTTCAGTAGACTGCTGAGTGTTGCTAGTGCAAGGCAAAAGAGCAGTGGTGATAGTGAGTCCCCTTGGAAGATTCCACTTCTGATGTTGATCGGTCTCGATGTTAACGACCCCTCTGCATGATGGAGATTCAGGGTGGTCTTCCAGGTCTTCATGCTCTCCGTGATGAATTTGACAGTTGTTGGGCAGATTCTGTGGATCTTGAGGCTCTTCTCTATCCAGGAGTGTGGCATGCTGTCAAATGCCTTCCTGTAGTCAATCCAAGCTGCTGACAAGTTCTTTTCCTTCGATTTGACCTCTTGCAATATGGTTTTATTGAGGAGTAGCTAATATTATCATTATCGTTATTATTGTAATTATTATTATTAGCATTAGTATTGCTGTTATTATTATTATTGTAATTGTTGTTATTATTATTATTAGTATTGCTGTTATTATTATTATTAGTGTAATTGTTATTATTATTATTATTGCTGTTATTATTATTATTGTAATTATTATTATTAGTAGTATTGCTGTTATTATTATTATTATTATTGTAATTGTTATTATTATTATTATTAGTATTGCTGTTATTATTATTGTAATTGTTAATATTATTATTATTAATATTAGTATTGCTGTTATTATTATTATTGTAATTGTTATTATTATTAGTATTAGTAATAATATTGCTGTTATTGTTATCATTGTAATTGTTATTATTATTAGTATTAGTAATAGTATTGCTGTTATTATAATTATTATTATTATTGTAATTGTTATTATTATTATTAGTATTGCTGTTATTATTATTATTATGAGAAAAAGCGATGCTTGTAAGACCAACGTTGACAAGTTCTTTTTTTTTCGATTTGACCTCTTGCAATATGGCTTTATTGATGAGTAGCTGTACTTCATCTTATTATTACGGACTGTGGGAGGAAACCGGAGCCTCCAGAGGAAACCCACACATACACGGGGAGAACCTGCAAACTCCACACAGAGGACGACCCGGGACGACCCACCAAGGTTGGACTACCCCGGGGCTCGAACCCAGGACCTTCTTGCTGTGAGGCGACCGTGCTAACCACTGCGCCACCGTGCCACCTATTATTGTTATTGATATTGTTATGATTGGTATTATTATTATTGTTGTTGTTGTTGTTGTTGCCATATAAACCGACTTACGGCAAGTTGCAGATTTTTTCTCAGGTTTTGCAGTAATGACCAAACGGCAGCAGGATAAGCGGTTTGGATGATGGATGGGTGGATGGATGATGGATGGATGGGTGGATGGACGATGGATGGGTGGATGGATGATGGATGGATGGATGGATGGATGGATGGATGGATGGATGGATGGGGGGATGGATGGATGGAAGTAGCTTTGGAATATAAGTCGCAGGAACAGTCAGATGAGTAAAAAAAATCTAAAAACAGACAGTAACATTATGGTTCCTGTAATACACATTAATGTGGATCGGTGGAGTGGGTGGAGAAGAGTGTCAGGAGTGATGTGTGACAGCAGGGTACCAGCAAGAGTTAAAGGGAAGGTTTACAAGATGGTAGTGAGACCAGCTATGTTGTATGGTTTGGAGACAGTGGTACTGAAGCAAAGACAGGAGGTGGAGATGGAGGTGGCAGAGGTGAAGATGAAAAGATCTTCACTGGGAGTGATGAAGAAGGACAGGATTAGGAACCAGTATATTAGAGGGACCGCTCAGGTTGTACGGTTTGGAGACAAAGCAAGAGAGACAAGATTGGGATGGTTTGGACATGTGTGGAGGAGAGATGCTGGGTATACTGGGAGAAGGATGCTGAATATGGAGCTGCCAGGGAAGAGGAGAAGAGGAAGGCCAAAGAGGAGGTTTATGGATGTGGTGAGGGAGGACATGCAGGTGGCTGGTGTGACAGAGGAAGATGCAGAAGACAGGAAGAGGTGGAAACAGATGATCCGCTGTGGCGCCCCCTAACGGGAGCAGCCGAAAGTAGTAGTAGTAGTAGTAGTAGTGGTAGTAGTGGTAGTAGTAGTAGTGGTAGTAGCGGTAGTGGCAGTAGTGGTAGTAGTGGTAGTAGCAGTAGTAGTAGTAGCAGTAGTGGTAGTAGCGGTAGTGGCAGTAGTGGTAATAGTAGTTGTAATGTCCGTAGACGCCTTGTCTTACTGACATAAGAATAATTCAAGAACGAGCCGACTTCGTAGGTTCTTAACTGTGTAGCTTTTACTAGCGTTCATCCGAGTTACAACCTTCATAACATGCGCTTCTAACTTCCTGTATACGTCACGCGCACTGCACGTACACCCGTGAGTAGGTCAAGTTAAACACGTGACCTTTCATTCATTACATCTCCCCCTCTAAGATGATTTTCTAACCTGTATATCACCCCCCTTTTCACAAAAAAAATAAAAAATCCCCCACAGTACACAAGTCCATACGCCTCACAAATCCAGCCGGATTGCTGGCTTGCTCACCCTGCCAGAGCGAGTAACATATGGTGTGGAAGTTGGCATTTCTGCTGCTCGGGACTCATCCGTGTTTCCACTCTCCCCTGGAGTGACATGGTCAGGATCCCTGCTGACAGAGGTGAGTGTTTTGGGTGTAGCCAACAGGTGGCGCCTGTTCCTTCTGTAATGTTCACCTTGAGCTGTCTCCACTATGTAGGATCTGGGAGTGGAGCTCTGACTGTGAACAACTGCTGGCATTGTCCATGTTTTCTGTCCATCAGGTTTGGTGAGTACTGCGTCACCCGAGTTCAGTGGGCGCAGTGTCCGCACGCCGTTCCTGCGGTTGTAGTAGAAAGCCTGCCTCGATTTGGCTGCGGCGTCAGCGGTTTTGATCAGTTCCTCTTTAGGCCAGGCCGGTTTCAGGTTATGCTGCAATGTGGGTAAGGTGGTTCTGAGTCTCCTACCCATGAGCAATTCCGCTGGACTGGCTCCAGTGGAAGAAGAGGGTGTAGCTCTGTATGTCAACAGGGCGAGGAGAGGGTCTTCCTGCCTTAATATGCTTTTGGCTATCTGAACAGCCCTCTCTGCCTGTCCATTACTCTGGGGGTAGTGTGGGCTTGAAGTCACATGGATGAAATCATAATCCTCACTGAACCTCCTCATCTCTTCTGAAACTAGCTGTGGCCCATTATCACTAACTACAATTTCAGGGATACCAAAACGTGCAAATGTAGCCTTCAGCCTAGCTACAAGCTGACTGCTAGTAGTTGTTGGTAGATTTAGGATCTCCAAAAACCTGGAATAATAGTCAGACACTATCAAGTAGTTTTGCTTTTTGTACTCACACAGGTCTATGCCAACTTTCTGCCATGGTCTGGATGGGAGCTCACTTGACATTAAAGGCTCTTTTCTCTGTGTGTTCTTGTGTTCTCTGCAGAATTGACATTGCTGTATATTTGTTGTAATGTGCTCTGTCATTTTGGGCCACCACACTGACTGGCTAGCTCTCTCTCTGCACTTAACTATCCCCTGGTGCCCGTCGTGTATTCTGTCTAAGATCACCTCCCTCATCTCTGTGGGAATGACGATACGACTGCCTCTGATGACTAAACCATCTACCTCAGATAACTCCCCTCTCACCTGATAAAAGTCTCTGACTGTCTCCGGCACTTTATCGACATACTCAGGCCAGCCGTGTCTGATGAAGCCCAACACTGTCTGGAGCTGCAGATCCCCATCCGTGCTCTGTTTTATCTCCTGCATCCTTTGAGGTGTGGCAGGCACCTGGCACACGATGGCATCAATGTGCGCTGCAACATCATCATGAGAAGCACCATCTCCGTAGCACTGCTCTGGGCCTCTGGAGAGTGCATCAGCCACAGCTAAAGTTTTGCCTGGTGCGTATTCAGCCACTGCATTGAAACGCATCAGCCTCATTAACAGTCTCTGGCACCTAATGGGCACATTATCCAAGTCTTTGCTGTTCATGAGAGGCACTAGTGGTTTATGATCGGTGACAAGTCTGAAATTGTCAAGCCCAAACAAGTACTTCTCGAACCTTTCACATGCCCAGACGCTGGCTAAGCACTCTTTCTCAATCTGTGCGTACCTTGTCTCTGCGTCACTCAGCCGTCGGGAGCAGTAGGCCACGGGCTTCCAGTGTTCCCCGTGCTGCTGTAGCAGAACACCTCCCAGCCCGTAGCTGCTGGCATCTGCTGCCACCACCGTAGCCTTAGTGACGTCATAAAAGGTGAGTACCGGGGCGGTGGCGAGTGCTGCTTTAAGGTCTTGGAATGCTGTGTTCTGTGCAGGTCCCCACAGCCACTCTGTCGTTGCTTTAAGCAGTCCATAAAGCGGCTGACCTACAGTGGACAGCTCTGGGACGTATTTTGCCAAATAGTTCACCATCCCGAGGAACCTCTTGAGTTCCGTCACGTTCTGGGGCTGAGGAAAGTTCTCTATTCCGGCCACTTTGTCCGGGTCAGGTCTGATGACTGCCTCGTTGATGATATGACCAAGGAAGCGGACTTGTTTCTGTTTGAACTTGCATTTCGCTTGGTTCAGTTTGAGACCTGCTGTTTCAATGACCCCCAGCGCCTCTGCTAGGCGCCGGTCATGGATTTCCTCGGTCTCTCCATGTATAAGGATGTCATCCATGTACACCTCTGTGCCCTCTAGCCCGGTCAGAGTTTCCGCCATCATTCTCTGGAAAATCTCTGGAGCACTCGTTATACCAAATGGAAGGCGGCAGAAAGCATACCTCCCAAATGGGGTGATGAAAGTGGTGAGCCCCCTGCTGTCTTCATGCAAGGGGATCTGGTAAAACCCACTTGCTGCATCCAACGTTGTGAAGAACTTTGACCCTGCGAGCCTTGGCATTATTTCCTCCATAGTGGGCAGCACGTATTTCTCACGTTTCACCGCTCGATTCAGCCTCCTGAGGTCAGCGCAGCAGCGAACCTCTTTCTTGTTCGGTTTCAGCACCGGCACCATAGCGGCGCACCATTCTGTGGGCTGAGTCACTTTTTCAATAATGCCCTCATTTTCCATGCGCTGCAGTTCTTTCTTAACCAGTGGTACAAGTGGCAGCGGTATCCGTCTGGCTGTATGCACCGCGTATGGCTGGGCACCCTCCACCAGAGCTATTTTCACTGGGTCTGTTTTCAGCAGTCCACTTGAACCGAAAACTCCACTGACCTCATTCATCCGCTTCACTAGACCCATCTCCACTGCCTCTGGACGACTCAGCAGACAGCTGCCTCTCCCCTTGATCACATACACTGGAAAGGAGTATTGTTTCTCCTTGTAGTTGGTTGTGGCTTGAAACTGTCCTATGCAGCTGATGTTTCCACCTGGGCTTATGAAGCATGTGTCAGGAGGTCCCAGTTTTATGTTTGGCTTCAGCTTTTTAAATGTCCCTTGGTTGATAACAGTAGCGTCAGCCCCCGTGTCAATTTTAAAGGTTATTGGTACATCACTTATTGTTAAACTAACAGTCCAATCTTCCTGACTGCTCTCTTTGCCAACTTCTCCCAGAAAGTACAGCTGTTTAACCTCTTCAGTGACTTCTCTCACCGCTTTAGAGTGACATACACGCTCCCAATGTCCCTTTTTATGACACTTGTTGCACTTCCTGTTCGTTGCAGGACACTTCCGCTCATCGGTGTGCTGCGTCTTGCCGCACCTCCCGCATTCCTCTACTTTGTTGGTTGCCGGACTGCCGCCACCATGACGCTGTCCGCCCTTTTTGTTTTGGCGTTCGTCCCGCCATCGGACAACATTGACGTTAGCCAGTTGGGCCTCTGGTTGGTTAGCTTGGAGGCTGAGCTGCTTTGTTATTGCCTCCGCCTGGCGCACTTGTTCAATGGCTTTCACCAGAGTAAGGTCCGCTGTGAGCTGGAACTGACGGGAGAGCACCTTATCTTTTATGCCCACTACCAGACGATCTCGGATATGTTCATCCCTCTTGTCCCCAAACTCACAGTGTTCAGACAGCTCATACAATGTCCGGATGTACATCTCCGCTGTCTCTCCTGGCTGCTGGCTACGTTGATAGAAGCACGCCCTCTCATGTATGATGTTACGGCGGGGAATAAAGTAGCCGTCGAACTTTTTCAGTACGATATCATAGTCCACTTTATCACCCTCCGCCGCGAAGTCAAACGAGCTGAATATCTTTTCAGCCTCGCCGCCCATTGCATAAATCAGCGAACTCACTTGAATCTCCCCGTCGTCTTTATCCAGCTTTGTCGCGAGCCTGAAGCGCGAAAACCGTTGTTTCCACTCCGGCCATTCAACGGGGCAGTCAAACTGGAATTCACTCGGCGGATTAAACTTCGGCATGACCACTCGTGTTCCGATACACAGACTATTCTGACACCATGTAATGTCCGTAGACGCCTTGTCTTACTGACATAAGAATAATTCAAGAACGAGCCGACTTCGTAGGTTCTTAACTGTGTAGCTTTTACTAGCGTTCATCCGAGTTACAACCTTCATAACATGCGCTTCTAACTTCCTGTATACGTCACGCGCACTGCACGTACACCCGTGAGTAGGTCAAGTTAAACACGTGACCTTTCATTCATTACAGTAGTGGTAGTAGTAGTGGTAGTAGCGGTAGTAGCGGTAGTAGTAGTAATGGTAGTAGTAGTGGTAGTAGCGGTAGTAGTAGTAATGGTAGTAGTAGTGGTAGTAGCAGTAGTAGCAGTAGTAGTAGTAATGGTAGTAGTAGTGGTAGTAGCAGTAGTGGTGGTAGTGGTGGTAGTAGCGGTAGTAGCAGTAGTAGTGGTAATGGTAGTGGTAGTGGTAGTAGCAGTAGTAGTGGTAGTAGCGGTGGTAGTAGTATTAGCGGTAGCGGCGGTAGTGGTAGTAGCGGCGGTAGTGGTAGTAGCAGTAGTAGTAGCTATGTATTTATGGGGCGACAAACCACTACGAACCTCAATCAGGGTGCAATAAATAACTGAAAGTTAAATTATTTGCTCATTACTTGGAGATTATAACGCTTTAACGAACCGACCACTTTTTGCGCTAATTTTTTATTGAATATTAGCGACAATTAACGATTTTTTGAGAAAATGTCGCTACAACGCCATGCGTGAATATCAGAAACCATGGCAACAGGCAACATTCTATTGTGAAAGAGAAGCTGATTGGACATGGAGGCTTCGTTATGCTGTGTTCTGCTTGTGTGAGAGACTATGGCAGGCCGTTTCGTTTATTCATTTTAAGGGTCTAGTCACTAAACATTAGACTATAGTAACTATTTTTAAACAATAGTTGCTATTCTGACTGCCAGGAGACGTTATTGTAAATTCACTACTAGCAAAAAAAGAAAATCGTCCAGAAAAATGCACCTTTGTTCCTGTTTACAATAATTATCTGGGCCAGTCAGCAGCCTGTAGAGGATTATACGGTTGATACGCGTGCGTCTGTGTGTGCTTGTGTGTGTATGTGTCAGCAGCTCAGCTTGCATACTGCTGGACCTATCAGCCTGATATTTATGTATTTGTTGTGCACAGTTATGACTGTATGATCAATAACCTCTCGTGGTTGCAGTGATTCAAAATCTTAAAAAAAGAAAAAAAATTCTCGCTCCCTCTCTTATTCGGTCTCGAGCTCACTCGACCGCCACTGCTCTGTCACTTTCCGATCTCGGTCAACCGTATATTTGAGCTGCGCATGCGCACAGTTGAACCAGAAAAGGCAGTGACAGTATGAGTTTTGATAGTGAAGGAGAAGTCAGTCGCATACGCCCAAATCACGCCGCGGCCATCTTGGATGTAAAAAAAACAAGCGGTGGGAACTTAGCCACGCCCCCTTCTTCATTGAAAACACTGCTGGAAGCAACATGTCGTACTGCTGTGTACCATCCTGCAACTCCTATCAAAGAAGGGAAAGAGATAAATCCTTGACGTTTCACCGCTTCCCCAAACGCCTGCACACCCGTAAGGCATGGGTGGTGAAAATTAAGAGGGATGCAGGGCCGCATTTTCAGGCAACTACCAATACCTTCACCTTTACCTAGCTAGCTAGCTAGCTAGGTAAAGGTGAAGGTATTGGTAGCTAGCTAGCTAGCTAGCTCCCTAGCAACGTTGTTAGCTAGCTTTCTGGTCTAACTACAACCATAACAGTTAACATGTTGCTGACAGTAACGTCAGATATCATTTGTCATTATAGATCACAGACAACACCAGGGTGTGCTCAAAGCACTTCACCGAGGACTGTTTTCGCAAGACGTTTCTTGGGCTGACAAAACTGAAACCCGGAACTCTACCGACCATTTTCCCATGGTCAAATCAACCTACGCCGAGGAGGTAGCTAAGTTTACTAACTTTACTAGCAGACAGACATCACGGTAGGTCATGCAGAGCTATAGTAACGTTAGCTGGATGTTGTCATGAAAATGATGTCAGGATGTTGATGAAATGAAACATAATACCTGCCATTAATAGCTTGTATGTTTAGGGTTCCTGTTCGTGGTGGTCAACCTGCTGGGGAGGTGACGCCCGAGTCAGCAGATGAGTGAGTAACGTTTACAGTTGTGCACTCATGTTTACAACTAAATTCCTCATTAAGATGCCATATGGCTAAATGTTTACTCCTCCTGCTATTATTGCAACAGACATTATGTACATGTAGGCCTACTGTATGCATTGAGCTGCAGAGGTTGCATGTACATTTAACGTTACTGTATGCATTGAGCTGCAGAGGTTGCACCATGTAAAGCCAGTTAAATAATATTGGGGTGACCAGTTTCACTGTGACTAAAACATTAGAAGGGAGACAGAAGTTTGACGTTAAAAAATGTTTGCTCCTGTTTGTAGTCGCATTGGTGATTTAATAGCGGAAGAAGATGAAGAGGAACATGAAGAGGAACATGAGGGAGATAGGTGAGTTGTTACTGTCAGTACAATACAATTTTTCAAACATGTAGATTACTGCATTGTATAATATGTATGTACACTACCGTTCAAAAGTTTGGGATCACCCAAACAATTTCGTGTTTTCCATGAAAAGTCACACTTATTCACCACCATATGTTGTGAAATGAATAGAAAATAGAGTCAAGACATTGACAAGGTTAGAAATAATGATTTGTATTTGAAATAAGATTTTTTTTACATCAAACTTTGCTTTCGTCAAAGAATCCTACATTTGCAGCAATTACAGCATTGCAGACCTTTGGCATTCTAGCTGTTAATTTGTTGAGGTAATCTGGAGAAATTGCACCCCACGCTTCCAGAAGCAGCTCCCACAAGTTGGATTGGTTGGATGGGCACTTCTTTGAGCAGATTGAGTTTCTGGAGCATCACATTTGTGGGGTCAATTAAACGCTCAAAATGGCCAGAAAAAGAGAACTTTCATCTGAAACTCGACAGTCTATTCTTGTTCTTAGAAATGAAGGCTATTCCATGCGAGAAATTGCTAAGAAATTGAAGATTTCCTACACCGGTGTGTACTACTCCCTTCAGAGGACAGCACAAACAGGCTCTAACAGGTACTATTTAATGAAGATGCCAGTTGGGGACCTGTGAGGCGTCTGTTTCTCAAACTAGAGACTCTAATGTACTTATCTTCTTGCTCAGTTGTGCAACGCGGCCTCCCACTTCTTTTTCTACTCTGGTTAGAGCCTGTTTGTGCTGTCCTCTGAAGGGAGTAGTACACACCGGTGTAGGAAATCTTCAATTTCTTAGCAATTTCTCGCATGGAATAGCCTTCATTTCTAAGAACAAGAATAGACTGTCGAGTTTCAGATGAAAGTTCTCTTTTTCTGGCCATTTTGAGCGTTTAATTGACCCCACAAATGTGATGCTCCAGAAACTCAATCTGCTCAAAGAAGTGCCCATCCAACCAATCCAACTTGTGGGTGCTGCTTCTGGAAGCGTGGGGTGCAACTTCTCCAGATTACCTCAACAAATTAACAGCTAGAATGCCAAAGGTCTGCAATGCTGTAATTGCTGCAAATGGAGGATTCTTTGACGAAAGCAAAGTTTGATGTAAAAAAAATCTTATTTCAAATACAAATCATTATTTCTAACCTTGTCAATGTCTTGACTCTATTTTCTATTCATTTCACAACATATGGTGGTGAATAAGTGTGACTTTTCATGGAAAACACGAAATTGTTTGGGTGATCCCAAACTTTTGAACGGTAGTGTATGTATATATATATATATATATATATATATATATATATATATACATACACTCACTGGCCACTTTATTAGGTACACCTTGCTAGTACCGGGTTGGACCCCCTTTTGCCTTCAGAACTGCCTTAATCCTTCGTGGCATAGATTCAACAAGGTACTGGAAACATTCCTCAGAGAGTTTGGTCCATATTGACATGATAGCATCACGCAGTTGCTGCAGATTTGTCGGCTGCACATCCATGATGCGAATCTCCCGGTCCACCACATCCCAAAGGTGCTCTATTGGATTGAGATCTGGTGACTGTGGAGGCCATTTGAGTACAGTGAACTCATTGTCATGTTCAAGAAACCAGTCTGAGATGATTCGAGCTTTATGACATGGCGCGTTATCCTGCTGGAAGTAGCCATCAGAAGATGGGAACACTGTGGTCATAAAGGGATGGACATGGTCAGCAACAATACTCAGGTAGGCTGTGGCGTTGACACGATGCTCAGTTGGTACTAAGGGGCCCAAAGTGTGCCAAGAAAATATCCCCCACACCATTACACCACCACCACCAGCCTGAACCGTTGATACAAGGCAGGATGGATCCATGCTTTCATGTTGTTGACGCCAAATTCTGACCCTACCATCCGAATGTCGCAGCAGAAATCGAGACTCATCAGACCAGGCAACGTTTTTCCAATCTTCTATTGTCCAATTTTGGTGAGCCTGAGCGAATTGTAGCCTCAGTTTCCTGTTCTTAGCTGACAGGAGTGGCACCTGGTGGGGTCTTCTGCTGCTGTAGCCCATCTGCCTCAAGGTTCAACGTGTTGTGCGTTCAGAGATGCTCTTCTGCATACCTCGGTTGTAATGAGTGGTTATTTGATTTACTGTTGCCTTTCTGTCAGCTCGAACCAGTCTGGCCATTCTCCTCTGACCTCTGGCATCAACAAGGCATTTTCGCCCACAGAACTGCCGCTCACTGGATATTTTCTCTTTTTCGGACCATTCTCTGTAAACCCTAGAGATGGTTGTGCGTGAAAATCCCAGTAGATCAGCAGTTTCTGAAATACTCAGACCAGCCCGTCTGGCACCAACAACCATGCCACGTTCAAAGTCACTTAAATCACCTTTCTTCCCCATTCTGATGCTCGGTTTGAACTGCAGCAGATCGTCTTGACCATGTCTACATGCCTAAATGCATTGAGTTGCTGCCATGTGATTGGCTGATTAGAAATTTGTGTTAACGAGCAGTTGGACAGGTGTGCCTAATAAAGTGGCCGGTGAGTGTATGTTTATACTGTTTATAATTTACCAGCTGTGTACTTTATACCTTGGAAAACAAAACCGGGCATGTGTTGCATAACTATCATGAGAGTATGTTGTACACAAAACAAAAAACAGGTATTAAGTGGTGTAAATGTGACATGAGTCTTGCCATGTTTTGGTGTTAAACTATATGTGACTGTAAGGCTGAGTCCTTACAGCAGCGGCCTGGGTTTGAATCCAGCCCAGCCCTTTGCTGCATGTCCTTCCCTCTCTCTCCCCTGCCTTTGCTTTCTCACTCTACTACCACTACCACATAAAGCAGAAATGCCAAGGAAAAGAAGTCATTATTCTTTATGTTGCTATCAAACAACACAACTTCTTTTAACAGCTCTTAATTCAGCTCAGTTTTCCAGAACCCACGTTCTGGGTAGCACTGACTTTTATCAATGATGGACCCAGTTTATTTTGTCCATTTTATGATGAGATCAGTCTCCAGCTAAACCTCACCATTTAATGTAACATGAGATATTTTTTTAAGTGGTGGTTTTTGGATAATCAGGGGATTATTAGCAGATTTGAGAACAACAAAGAAGAACACTGACAAAACCTGGCAAAAATATAATACACTTTTCATTCATGCATTAGTATGATAGCAGCAGTATAGTAATAAGAAATAAAACACAATCAATAGTGATACTATGGCAGGATGAGGAAAAACACAGGAGACCAAGGCGAGGTTGATGTTTATTCCTCAACTCCAAAAACCAACTGCAGCAGGAACAACCCTGCACCAGCAAGCCCGGGAAAGTAAACCATGCCCCCAGCTCACAGTCCTGCTGGGTGAGACGCATAGCACCTAGTGTCCGCCACACAGCCCCCCCCCCCCGAACACCCAGAAGGGACTCCTGGAAAGAAAATTAGTGTCTCACTGGAGGCTTAAGCAGCCTGCCATAACGGCTGCGCCGTCCCTCAGCCGAAACAGTAGGTGAAACACAGTCCAAAGCCGGCTGAGAAGCAGAACGCTGAACCCGTGAAGACACTGCCGGGGTCCTGGAAGGAGGGCGACCCCGACGGGGAACCTGGGCCGGAAACACAACTTCGCCTGCCACCCTGTGCGCCGGGTTAAGCCTATCAAGTGTGACACGCTCCCTACGCCCACCCATATCCAGCACAAAACCCTTAGGACCCGTCTCAAGAACCCGAAATGGGCCATCGTATGGGGCTTGGAGGGGCGAGCGGTGAGCATCATGCCGTACAAAAACAAAACGAGCCGACATGAGCTCCGCAGGTACGAACGACCGCGGAAAACAGTGGTGAACGGGGCCTGGAACCCGAGTGCTGTTGGACAAAAAAGGATAAACGGCCGGACGGGGTCGAGGAGCGGAACTCTCAGGCAAAAATTCCCCAGGGACGCGGAGCGGCTGACCGAGCACCAGCTCAGCGGGCAAAGCGTCGAGGTCCTCCTTAGGAGCCGAACGCAACCCGAGCATAACCCAAGGTAAACGATCCACCCAGTTACCATCCGAGAGCGCAGCGCGCAGCGCTGCCTTGAGCGACCGGTGAAAACGTTCACACAAGCCGTTAGCCTGCGGGTGGTACGTGGTAGTGCGGTGTACCTGCACAACCAGGGATCGCGCAAGTGCCGAACAGAGCTCTGACACGAACTGGGGGCCCCTGTCTGAGGTGATATCTGACGGAGTGCCGAAACGGACGACCCAGGAGGAAAGAAAAGCGCGTGCAACATCCGAGGATGTTGTGGAGGACAGAGGGACAACCTCTGGCCACCTGGTGGTCTGATCTACCATTGTGAGCAGGTGCGTAGGTAGAAGGTAGAGGGCCCAGCAGGTCCACATGCACGTGGTCGAAACGTCTGGCCGGGATAGGAAATGGTTCGAGGGGAGATTTAGTGTGCTGGTGGACCTTAGCGCGCTGGCACGCTACACATGCAGTTGCCCACCCCTTGATGTCCTTGCGGAGGCCAGGCTAAACGAACTTGGAACCGACCAACTTCACCGACGCCCGAACTCCAGGGTGCGAGAGGGAGTGAATCGAATCGAAAACTCGACGGCGCCAGGCCACTGGAACAATGGGGCGGGGACGGCCGGTGGAGACATCGCAGAGGAGGGGAGGACTGCCTTCCTGCATCACAGCGTCCTCTAGCTTGAGACCGGTACGCGTTGACCTAAGGGCAAGGACGTCCGGGTCGCTGGGCTGGTCGGCAGCCATAGCGGAGAAATCCACACCGAGGTGCACAGGACACACAAGCACACGCGACAGACAATCAGCAACAGGGTTGGACTTCCCGGCCACATGCTGAATGTCCGTTGTGAACTCGGAGATCGCCGCTAGGTGGCGCTGCTGACGAGCAGACCACGGCTCAGTCACCTTGGACATGGCGAAAGTCAGCGGCTTATGATCCACATAAGCCGTGAATGGGCGACCCTCCAGCAGGAAGCGGAAATGCCGGGTTGCAAGGTGCAGTGCCAGCAACTCCCGGTCAAAAACGCTGTACTTGCGCTCGCTGTCTCGCAGTTTGCGGCTAAAAAATGCAAGTGGCTGCCACGCATTCGCCACGCGCTGTTCAACCACAGCCCCCACGGCTATGTCAGACGCATCGGTTGTTAAAGCTATGGACGCCGAGGGTGTGGGATGGGCGAGGAGGGCAGCGTTAGCCGGGGCGCACTTAGCTCCGTCAAAGGCCTGGACCCGTTCGGGAGTCCAGTCGACAGGGTCGTTAGCCTTCTTAAGCCGCAGGGCTTCGTAAAGTGGCTGAAGGAGGTGGGCAGCGCGAGGGAGGAAACGGTTATAGAAATTCACCATGCCTAGGAATTCCTGCAATGCCTTAACAGAGACTGGGCGGGGAAATTCCGCCACCGCTTGCACCTTAGAAGGCAACGGGACCGCGCCTTGCGGCGAAATGCGGTGACCCAAGAAGTCAATCACCGGCAGTCCAAACTGACACTTGGCCGGGTTGACTATCAGGCCGTGCTCGTCCAGGCGACGGAAAACCTGTTTCAGGTGCGCCAGGTGCTCTTCAGCTGACGGACTGGCCACTAATATGTCGTCGAGATAAACGAACACGAAGGCAAGGTCACGCAACACCGAGTCCATCAGCCTCTGAAAGGTTTGCGCTGCCCCCTTCAAGCCAAAAGGCATGCGCATGAACTCAAAAAGCCCAAACGGGGTCATCACTGCGTTCTTGGGCACGTCCCCTGCGCGCACGGGAACCTGATGATAGCCGCGCACCAGGTCCACCTTAGAGAAAATAGTGATACCCGCCAGGCGTATGGAAAAGTCCTGAATGTGTGGGATGGGATAGCGGTCATTGGCGGTGACGTTGTTCAGGCGGCGAAAATCGCCGCAAGGCCGCCACGACCCATCCGCCTGGGGCACCGTGTGAAGCGGCGAGGCCCACGGGCTGTTGGAACGCCTCACTATACCCAGACGCTCCATGATGGCGAACTCCTCCTTAGCTGTAGCCCATTTTACCGCGTCGAGGCGCCGCGCGCGCGCAAAAACTGGCGGTCCCAGAGTGGGAAATAAATGTTCTACCCCGTGTTTAGTAACCGCGGTGGAAAAGGCAGGTGTAGTCACCGATGGAGAATCCGCCAGCAAACGTTGAAAAACATCCCCTAATGCTAAAAAGTTAGCGTGTGTAGCCGGGTGGTAAATATGTTAAATATGTTAAATGATTTTCCACTTAAATTTAGTATAGTTTAACTGTTAATATATGTAATTGTTACACTGTCAAGCCATGTAAAATGTCATTTGATGTATTTAAATTGTGAAGCAGATTGTGAGTGTATTTTTATAGTTTTGGTTGTCATTGCATGTTTTGACCAGTAAGTGGCAGTGGCGGACTTTTATTGTAACTCCGTGCAAGTTATCCAAGTGCATCTTGGGTATTCTTTCTTTTTTTCTTGTGTGGAGCGCCTGAAGATTGCGGTGTGATGGTGCTCTGACTCCGCAGTAAGTAAGGGTAAATATCTTGTGAAATATACCTGTAACATTATTCCAAACAATATTGTAGGTCGGTAATTTGACAAGATGGTTTGATTTAGACGCTACTGGAGTTGATGTTCGGTGATTTTGGGCGCGAGCCGTCGACCGCTGTTCGCCATTGCAGGCATGACAAGGTAATGTTGGCGTGAATAAAGCCACACCATGCCATTGTGTTTGGGATGTAAAGGTTTTATATGCATTTTAATTCTGTTTAAAGGTAACTGACAGAGTGAGAAGTTGCGCGATCTTCAGGAAGTTCCACATGTCTTTGTTAAACCCTGTTTAACGTACATAGTCCACTGCCGTATTTTGCACCGTATTTTGTATTTATTATTTCCCTTTTTAAAATCTTTTCTGTTAAACTTGCCACATCTGTGAACATTTATGAGCTGTTTGCTCGAAAGACACAGGAATGTATGCACTCAGTAAAACGATCTGCATTCGAAGGTTCAAACAATAAAATTAAAGCTACAAGAACCCCGGAAGTAATTGTGTCCTGTGTGGTATCTAATTCCACGGGCTACATAATTTTGGTACCAGGAGTGGGGTGTAGCTAAAACATTTTTTTTTTTAAATTGGCAACAGAGTGGCTTATTTTTACTTAAAAAAAAAAAATACGGCAGTGGTGAAGATTGCTGGTGACGTCCGTTGGTGTTGAGTCTGAAGCAATCCTGCTGTGGAGGTGGTGACCAGCGAGAGACGACGTGAGGGCCTCTAAGAGGTTCTGGTGCTTCCTGTTTCACACGACTCAGCCGTACCAGCGCAGAGGACTCCAGCTCTAACTTCAGCTACAAAGACCAAGATCCAGCAAGGCTCCAAGTTAAAGACTGTCCTTGTAGTATCCTTGAACCAGGTTTTGAAGTAAATATCCTCATTTATACTGGACTGAGTAAAGATTAATATATCATTATGTCTAGTGATTCTGGTGATGAAGGGAGTTCACGTAATGATAATGGCCACACCTCAGGTGGCATAACGGGTATAGGTGAAGGTGCTACAAAAGAAATGCAGACCACCATGCAAGAGCTCGCCAGACTGCGAGATGAGCTCACCAGGTTAAATGGTGAAGCAAGGGCTCAGAGAGCAAGTGATAACAGTGCACCCACACGTTCATACATTCACGTTCCAAGAGAACGCCAGATCCAAGCATTTAGTGGGGAGTGTGGTACAGACAGGAGATCTGTCGAAGAGTTTATTGAAGAGGTTGAAAGGGTTTTAAGATACAGAGAGCAAACAACAGAAGAACAGTGTGACTATATACTATCTCTATTGCGTGGCCCTGCATTAGAAGAGGTGAGTCTATGCATGAGTGGTCAGTCAGTGGGGCCCAGTGATTTATACTCTTACCTGAGCAATGCATTTGGGGAAAAGCGCAGTTCCACACAGCTTTTGCAGACCTTTTACAACCGTAACCAAACTGATGGAGAAGACCTCCGTGACTACTCCCATGCACTATCCCAGATTTTGAGCTCTGTAGTGAAACAGTCCACAGATGTAATACCTAATGAGAAAACTGTGCTCAGAGACCGGTTTATTGAGGGTTTAAGAGAAGCAGCACTCAGGCGTGAACTCAGGAAAATGGTTAGGGACAAACCAGAGAGCAGTCTTCTAGATGTGAGGAACGAGGCCCTCCTGTGGGAGATGGAGGACAGCAGGTCTCATCGTCCCAGGGTCATAAAGAGCAACCAAATTACATCAGAGGTTCCAGAAACCCAGTGCTCTACTATTAAAACAAACAATGACCAAGTTCCTGCAGTAAATGATGTTCGGAGAGCAGTAGCCCATCAGGAAAAACAGCTAGCAGAGTTAGGCAAAACACTCGCTGATCTAGCCTTTGCTGTAGGTGAACTGAGTAAGCGCAGCACTCAACAGACATTCCTAGAACCCAAGCCACGACCTAGACCCCAGCCAAAGTTCACACCAGATGGTCAGCCTATCTGTTTCAAGTGTAGAGGCATAGGTCACATTGCAAGAAAATGCTCACAGGCCAGAGGGGGTCAAGGGGACGCAACACCTAGTTCTTACGTAGTGCAGGAAAACTCGCACCCTCAGTTGTCATGAGCCACACAACTCGAGGGGAGGAAGCTGGCTCACCAAAAGAGACTCCAGACAGAAGCAGGATCTTAGAGCGTGCAGTCGGAGAATGTAAAACTGTTGAGGTGAAACTACGAGGTGTTACAGTGTCCTGCTTACTTGACACTGGTAGCCAGGTCAGTACAATTTCTGAGAGTTTTTTCAGGGAACACCTGTCAGTGAAAGGCGAAGACATTCACCCGGCATTTGAGTGGTTAAAGATCACTGCAGCTAATGGATTAGACATACCCTATATGGGCTATGTGGAGCTTGATGTAGAAGCCATGGGTCTGACTATCCCAGAGCGAGGTTTTCTGATAGTTAAGGATTATGAACACTCTTCCTCTGTTCCAGGTCTAATAGGGATGAACATTGTCAAAAAATGCAGAGAGCTAGTACACACTGAGTTTGACACCACACTGCAGGAGAGGTTTGACTCAAACTGGAGAGAGGCTTTTAATCATCTTCATGCAGTACATGCAACAGACAGACTCTCTTTCGCTAGGGTAGCTGGTAAGGATGTAGTCCATATACCTGCTTCATCTGCTGCTACAGTTATGGCTAGGGGACTCAGGACCGTGAGTGAGGATGGTTCTTTTTTGTTGCTGGAGTCTGTGGGTGTCCCCGTTCCTGGAGGTTTGGTTGTTGTGCCTACTTTGGTTTCATCGGGCAATCACGTTTTTCCAGTCCGAGTCATGAACATGTCTGATGAAGATATCTGGCTAGGGCCACGGACTAGGCTAGGGGTTTTGACTCAGGTAGACTGTGTGAAAAGTGATGAGCTTTGTGAGGTACAGTTCCAGAGTATCTCAGCAGACACTGAACAAGTGAGTATCAGTGAACACCCCGAAACACCGACAGATGTGCAGGAAATTCTCGGCAAGCTCAATTTTTGTGGTAGCCCAGAACAGCAAGCACAGCTGACTTTGTTACTGGAGAAGTACTCTTTTGTGTTTGCAACAGAAGATGAAGATCTAGGCCACACTGACAAAGTACAACATGAGATCCATCTGACAGATGACATACCTGTAACACAGCCATACAGACGAATCCCACCCACACAGTACAGTGAAGTCAGGGAACATATTGGCAAGCTGCTTAAAAAAGGGGTCATTCAAGAAAGCTCTAGTGCTTATGCTTCGCCCATAGTACTAGTGAGAAAGACAGATGCTAGTCAGCATGGATTAGGCGCTGTATTGTGTCAGCAGCAAGGTGACACCAGACGTGTCCTAGCATATGCTAGCCGCAGACTACGCCAGGCTGAGAAGAATGACCGAAATTATAGTAGCATGAAGTTGGAGTTGCTTGCCTTAAAATGGGCAGTTGCTGAAAAATTCAGGGGTTACTTGCTTGGTTCAAAGTTTGTTGTCCTGACTGATAACAATCCCCTCTGCCACCTCAAGACAGCCAAGTTAGGTGCTATAGAGCAGAGGTGGGTAGCGCAACTGTCTGTTTTTGATTTCGAGGTTAAGTACCGTCCTGGTTGCAGTAATGCCGCCGCAGATGCTCTCTCTAGGCAGGAGTTTGCAGGGGAGCCTGAAACAGACCCTGACTCGGATTTTGACGACTGTATCACTGTGTGTAACCTGATTGAGCGAGGAACAGTTCTGGATCCTGGTCTTGTCTCTAGAGGTCTGGAGTGTTACAAAGTGAGACAGATCCGTGCTGGGGAGTCGAGGTCTGGTGAGACAGGTACTAAACAGGGCAACACCCCCACACTGCCAGGTTATACCAGAGAGGAGCTGGTAGGTTTTCAGGCCGGTGACCCCACCCTAAAAGAGTTTAGGGCATTTTGGGATCGGGGGAGGAGGCCATGTCCCAGAGAGAGAGCAGCCCTGTCTAGTCAAGTGAAAAGATTGTTGAAACAATGGAGATGCATACAACAACGAGAAGGGTTGTTGTACAGGGTTATCACAGACCCACGTCATGGAGAAGTGTGGCAGTTACTCGTGCCTAGTTGTTTGAGGGACCAAGTTCTAGAAAATGTACATAACAACATGGGACATCAGGGCATAGAGCGCACTGTAAACTTGCTAAGAGGGAGGTGTTTTTGGGTAGGGCTATGCGAGGATGTGGAAAGCTGGGTTAAAAACTGCGAGCGGTGCATTTTGACCAAGATGCCTCAGCCAAAAATCCATGCTCCAGTTCAGGCATTCCTGGCCTCCCGACCTCTAGAAGTGGTGGCTGTTGATTTTACAGTGTTGGAGGCAGCTTCAGATGGCCGTGAAAATGTCCTTGTTGTGACCGATGTGTTTACAAAGTTCACACAAGCGTATGCTACCAAAGACCAGAAGGCTGACACTACAGCTAAAGTTTTGCTCAGGGAGTGGTTCATGAAATATGGGGTCCCAGAGAGACTGCACTCAGACCAAGGTCGAAATTTCGAGAGTGAAATTATAGCAGAGCTGTGCAAACTCTATGGGGTTAAAAAGACACGGACAACTCCCTACAGGCCACAGGGAAACGGTCAGTGTGAAAGATACAATCGCACACTCCATGACTTGTTAAGGACACTCCCACCAGAGAAAAAAAAGCGTTGGCCAGAGCATCTGTTTGAAGTAGTATATGCCTATAATGTCACTCCTCATTCCACCACAGGGTACTCGCCTTATTATTTGCTTTTCGGGGTACAGCCACATCTCCCAGTAGATGCTTTATTAGGGCGTGAGTGTGTGTCAGACAGGAAACAGGATTGGTTGTCTGTTCATCAGGAGAGACTCCGACAGGCACATGAGAGAGCCAGAGAGTACTCAGAGCAGAAGGCAGCTGAGAGGATCTCACTGCAAAATGAGAAGGTGTATTGTCCTCCTGTGGACATTGGTCAGTTGGTTTTCCTACGTCACAGACCCCCAGGTAGACATAAGATTCAGGACACATGGACCTCAACAGTCTACAAGGTAGTTGACATCCAGGGTACCACACACACTGTTGAACCTTTTGATGGAGGTCCCATTAAAAGAGTTCATAGGTCAGAGTTGCGACCTTATGCGAAACCAGTTCCCAAACCAAGAACTAGAACTAGGTTACAGACCACTACACAGCCTGTAGCTGAGGATGAGCCTGAGTCACCTGAGGCTGATTTTGTTATTGTTGAGGAAGTCATCCCTCGCTGGCTTGTGCAAGTACCTAACCTGCCTCTTGCAGCAGAAAGTGTTAGTTTACCTGTGACAGCACCCACAGATGAGAGTGACGGTGAAGGACCTGAGGAAGGTTATTCAGATATGAGAAATTGTGGCACAGAAACAGAATGTGTTAATGATGTGCATCCAAACGTTAGCGACAGTGACTTGCCCATTATTGAAAACAGGGACAGGCCCGCACTAACAGAGGATGCTGGTGGAGCAGGACGTAGAACCTATGCACCTAAACCTGCCATTAGGAAAAGCAAGCGGGAAATGGCTGGATCTCATTCAAACCCATTTCATCTGCCAAAGTCAGCCTGTAATGCAGTCTCAGTCAGCACAGACATGGTCTCTAAGGTTTTGACAAGCCTGGGTGCTGCTCTCTTTGAAAAGGCCTTGCAGGGAGTATTTGAGTCAGTTCATGTTTCGTAGTCACTGAGGACGTTGACTATATTTGCAGGGGAGTATGTAGCCGGGTGGTAAATCTGTTAAATATGTTAAATGATTTTCCACTTAAATTTAGTATAGTTTAACTGTTAATATATGTAATTGTTACACTGTCAAGCCATGTAAAATGTAATTTGATGTATTTAAATTGTGAGGCAGATTGTGAGTGTATTTTTATAGTTTTGGTTGTCATTGCATGTTTTGACCAGTAAGTGGCAGTGGCGGACTTTTATTGTAACTCCGTGCAAGTTATCCAAGTGCATCTTGGGTATTCTTTCTTTTTTTCTTGTGTGGAGCGCCTGAAGATTGCGGTGTGATGGTGCTCTGACTCCGTAGTAAGTAAGGACGCTACTGGAGTTGATGTTCGGTGATTTTGGGCGCGAGCCGTCGACCGCTGTTCGCCATTGCAGGCATGACAAGGTAACTGACAGAGTGAGAAGTTGCGCGATCTTCAGGAAGTTCCACATGTCTTTGTTAAACCCTGTTTAACGTACATAGTCCACTGCCGTATTTTGCACCGTATTTTGTATTTATTATTTCCCTTTTTAAAATCTTTTCTG
Organism: Lampris incognitus; assembly: GCF_029633865.1. Taxonomy (NCBI): domain Eukaryota; kingdom Metazoa; phylum Chordata; class Actinopteri; order Lampriformes; family Lampridae; genus Lampris; species Lampris incognitus. The sequence continues at coordinate 51,650,960 of NC_079221.1, read as the reverse complement.
TTAAACTTGCCACATCTGTGAACATTTATGAGCTGTTTGCTCGAAAGACACAGGAATGTATGCACTCAGTAAAACGATCTGCATTCGAAGGTTCAAACAATAAAATTAAAGCTACAAGAACCCCGGAAGTAATTGTGTCCTGTGTGGTATCTAATTCCACGGGCTACATATATAATAGTGATTAAGTTAGTAACCCACGAATAGTAACACTACAATAGTGTACATAAGAGAAGTCACAACATGGTGTCAGAAGACGGCGTTACGGTATAATTCGAGGGCGGTACTTCAACGACTTCGCTGGTAGCTGAGGCAGCTAGCTAACACGTGCTAGCCTGAGCACAAATATGGAACAGTTCAAGCCGCCACCACCGCTGATCCTTACCGGGAATGTCGCAGAAAACTGGAGAAGATGGGAGCAGCGTTTCCAGCTGTACATGACCGCTTCAGGTGCGTTGGATAAGGAAGAGACGGTTAAAATAGCCATTCTGCTTCACACCATCGGCGAGGAGGCGCTAGAAGTGTATAACACACTCACCGTCATCCCAGAAGGAGACGACGAATCGATGGAGGACGTTCTGAAAGCCTCCAAGGACTACTGCAGCCCTCGGAAGAACGTCGTGTTCGAACGCCATCAATTCTGGTCGCACACGATGTCAGCAGGAATATCGGTGGACAGATTCATCACAGAGCTGCGCCAGAAGAGCAAAGACTGTGAGTTTGGCAGACATGAAGATGACATGATAAGGGATAAATTAGTGTTCAGCATAAATGATGCCCGTTTGAAAGAAAGACTGTTACGTGATAATGAGCTTACTTTGCGCAGGGCCGTAGAGATATGTAGATCAGCCGAGCTCGCTAAGTCACGAATACAAGCGATGCAGACGTCACATGTTGTCCAAGACGCCTCGGTGGAGGCATTGAAGAAAGCAACAGGGCAAACGCGCACGGGCAGCTGGAACAAGAACAACACGAGCAGCAAGAGGCATGTAACAACAACTCTCTGCCACAAGTGTGGAAATAAACATGAGCCCCGTCAATGCCCAGCTTATGGTGCAGTGTGCCACAAATGTGGTAAGAACAATCATTTTTCCAAGGTGTGTAAATCAAGCACTGAAAAAAGCGGCAATTACAAGACAAAGACAGTGCATAATCTAGAAAGTGAAATTGATTCCTTATATATAGGCATGATTGGAAAATACAAAAACAAAGCAGCCTGTTAGGGCTCGGTCTGTTGACCAACCTGGCAACCAGCAATGAGAGCGGGGGAAGGGCGCGTCTGAAACACCTGCAGCCTATCTACTCGTTAACCACTCTAGTATAAGTTTGTTTGCTTTCCAGAACTCGTCGCGAGTTCGCCCTGAACAGTCCCGTGAGTAAATTCTTCGTCTCGAGTTTTGTGACATTTCTGTGTCTCCCGGTGGAGGACAGATTGTAGTATTCTCCGTGTTTTTGCTTGTTTGACTATTCCCTTGTGTCAGTTCTCCTTGAGAGCTTGTTCGGAGAAGAACTCTCTTTGTGTTTTCCCCATTGGATTTTCCCATCGTGATTTTCTAGTTGAGATCAAGTTTTTGATATTCTAATTTCTCCTCTCTCACTGTGGATCTTATTACTCGGTTGGACTTCTACCTTAAAGGAGCAGTTTGTGTTTTTTCCCCTTTCGGACTTTAAAGGAGCAGTTTGTGTTTTTTCCCTTTCGGACTTTAAAGGAGCAGTTTACGTTTTTTTTCCCTTTCGGACTTTAAAGGAGCAGTTTACGTTTTTTCCCTTTCGGACTTTAAAGGAGCAGTTTACGTTTTTTCCTTTTCGGATTAAGGGGGCAGTTTACGTTTTCCCATTTTTAAGAAGCTATTCTCAAGTTCCGCCTGAAGCGCCTTCCCCTTCTGTCCAGGCCCGGCCGGCTCTCCTCTACGAGTCCTGCCAGGTTGGTGCTTTACTTTGTCTTGTGTTGTCGCTATTGGGTTCGTTCTACAAACCTTAACAGTACGAACTCGCCTTCACTATGAACCCAGACAACCCAGACGCCAATCCTGTCCAGGCTGCTCTCTATAAGCAGATTCAGCTTACAGCCTCCCACGGCCAGCAACTACAAGAGGCCGCTGTTGCCATGCAGGGCCTCCGGGCTCAGGTGCAACCCCTCCAGGCTTCGGTGGATTCTCTTTCGGCCCAGCAAGCGGCGCTCGCGAGCCAACAAGAGGAGGTTCTTAAGCAGTTGCAAACTCTCACAGCGGCTATCACCATCCAGCCAGCTGTCCCACCAGTTCCGGCCGCCCCTCCTCCAGCAGTGCCCGCAGCCGTTGCCTTAGACAATCCTACCGTTTATGTTTCGGATTTCCGGGAGCCCAGTATCTCCAATCCCAAGCCTTTTGATGGCAACTTTGAGACCTGTGCCACGTTCATCATGCAGTGTGAGCTTGTCTTCGCCCACCATTCCAGGGGGTTCACCACAGATGCTGCAAAAGTTGCTTACGTGACTAACCTGCTGACTGGTCGCGCTGCTCAGTGGGCCACTGCTTCCTGGTCCATGGGGGCCAGTTTCTGCTCTTCCTACGATGACTTTGTGGCTGAGCTTCGGAAGGTATTCCATCATCCAGTGTACGGTCAGGATCCGGGTGTCCGATTGAGCAGGATCCAGCAGGGCAGTGGCAGTGTCACTGACTACTCAGTCGAGTTCAGGCTGGCTGCGGCTGAGAGTGGCTGGAACGACCAGTCACTTCGGGTAACCTTCCGTAGGGGCCTCAGCGATGCCGTCAAGGATCAGCTAGCCACCCGGGAGGATCCTACCTCTCTCGACGACCTTATCAGCCTTGCCATCCGCATCGACGGACGTCTCCGCGAGAGAAGGCGCGAGCGAGGTCTACGGGGGACCGTTTCTACCTCTCAGCCATCCAGAGCTTCCGAAGGGGGCTCTTCTTCGTCGCACTCCACTTCCCCTGTGGCAAGCCTCTCCTCCTCCCAGACAGTGACAGAGGAGGAACCTATGCAGCTCGGGCGTACACGACTGACTCCCGCTGAACGTGAGGCCCGGTTCAAGGCAGGTCTCTGTCTTTACTGCGGTCTTAAGGGACACCGGATCAGCGAGTGTCCTACGCGGCCAAAAGATTAGGCTCACTGGGACCCCGGGAGATCCTAGTGAGCCGTCTTTCCTGTTCCCGCCATCCTGCTCCGGCTAACCATCTTGTGAGCGTTACCCTGGCTTGGGCAGACCAGCGGCTCACTGTAGGCGCACTCATCGATTCGGGAGCTGATGGGTGTTTCTTGGACTCTACGTTTGCTGCTCAATCTAACATTCCATGTGAGGAATTGGAGAGGCCAATAGAGGCCTTTGCTCTGGATGAGCGCCGCCTGGCCAGTGTTACCCGACAGTCCTGTCCCGTGTCTCTCACTATTGCTGGAAACCATGTGGAGAGCCTTCAGTTCTTCGTCATCCAGTCTCCCTTAGTTCCTGTGATCTTGGGGCGTCCCTGGTTGGCTCAGCATGAGCCACACATTGCTTGGTCGTCTGGTAACATTTTGGAGTGGAGCTCCTCCTGTCACGCCCGGTGTCTTCAGGCCGCACCTGGTCCAGCAGTCCAGACTGTTCCGATTGCCCCTCCTCCCGATCTTTCCTCTGTTCCTCCCGAGTATCATGATCTCGGGGAGGTCTTCAGCAAGACGCGGGCTCAGTCTCTCCCTCCGCATCGGCCATATGATTGTGCTATCAACCTCCGTCCTGGGGCCTCTCTCCCTAGCAGTCGTCTTTACAGCCTTTCCATCCCCGAGAAGGCTGCTATGGACGATTACATTTCAGAATCGTTGGCGGCAGGGCTCATCCGACCCTCATCCTCCCAGGTGGCAGCTGGTTTCTTTTTCGTTAAGAAGAAGGATGGTGGTCTCCGACCCTGCATTGATTATCGCCAACTCAACGACATCACCATCAAGAATAAATACCCCCTGCCTCTGATGAGCTCCACCCTCGAACCCCTGACCCAGGCGACTGTCTTCACTAAGCTGGATCTCCGGAACGCCTACCATCTCGTTCGGATCCGGAAAGGGGACGAGTGGAAGACAGCCTTTAAGACTCCCCGTGGTCATTATGAGTACCTGGTAATGCCGTTCGGCCTCACCAACGCCCCGGCGGTGTTCCAGGCACTCATGAATGACATCCTTCGCGACATGCTCGACCAATTCGTTGTCGTCTACCTTGATGACATCCTCATCTTCTCCAGGTCCCTCGAGGAGCATGTCCAGCACGTGCGGCAGGTTCTCGAACGCCTCCTTCGTAACCGGCTGTTCGTCAAGGCTGAGAAATGCCTGTTCCATTCTGAGTCAGTGGACTACTTAGGTTTTATCGTGGAGGGAGGCAAGACTCGAGCTGATCCTCGCAAGATCAAAGCGGTGGTGGAATGGCCGGATCCTAAGTCACGTAAGGAACTGCAGAGCTTCCTCGGGTTCGCGAACTTTTACAGGAGGTTCGTCCGAAACTACAGCTCTGTAGCAGAACCCCTCACCCGTCTAACCTCCCCCTCTCAGCCGTTCGTCTGGCCCCCAGCTGCTCGCTCTGCATTTCTGTCGCTCAAGGAGAGGTTCACCAGTGCCCCCGTCCTACTCCATCCCGATCCCAAGAGGCAGTTCATAGTTGAGGTGGACGCTTCGGACACCGGATTGGGGGCTGTGCTCTCCCAACGATCAGAGGCCGACCAGAAGGTTCATCCTTGCGCGTTCTTCTCCCGCCGGTTCCTTCCCGCCGAGGAGAACTACGATGTTGGTAATCGGGAGCTTCTCGCTGTAGTGGCTGCACTTGAGGAATGGCGCCATTGGCTGGAGGGGGCAGAGCATCCATTTACCATCTGGACTGATCATAAGAACCTGACGTTCATCCGGGCAACCAAACGTCTCAATGGTCGGCAGGCACGGTGGGCCAGTTTCCTCAGTCGGTTCGACTTCACACTGACTTATCGTCCTGGCTCCCGCAACACCAAGGCAGATGCTCTGTCTCGTCAACACCTTAAGGAACCTGTAACGGTGGAGCCAAGTCCCGTCCTCCCTGAGACCAAGGTCGTTGGCGTGGTGACCTGGGGCCTTGAAACGGTGGTCAAGCGCGCCTTGCGCTCCAGTCCAGCCCCGAGCAACGTGCCGCCTCGCCGACTGTTTGTTCCGGACTCAGTGAGGTCTCGGGTCCTCAAATGGGGCCACACCAGTCAGCTCGCTTGCCACCCTGGAGTCCACCGCACTTTCACTTTCATAGCTCGACGGTTCTGGTGGCCCACTATGAGGAGGGACGTCAAGGAGTTCGTCATGGCCTGCACCATCTGTGCCCGCAGCAAGGCCTCTCACCAGGCACCGGCTGGTCTGCTGCAGCCCCTTCCTATTCCCAGTCGGCCCTGGTCCCATGTGGCGTTGGATTTTGTCTCTGGACTTCCTCCGTCTCAGGGCAACACAGTGATCCTGACGGTGGTGGATCGCTTCAGCAAGGGTGTTCACCTGGTGGCTTTGCCTAAGCTTCCTTCTGCTTCAGAAACCGCTGACCTCCTGATGAGCCACGTCTTCCGTTTGCATGGACTTCCCAAGGACATTTTGTCAGACAGAGGGCCCCAGTTTGTTTCCCGTGTGTGGCGTGCTTTCTGCAAGGGGTTGGGCGCCTCGGTCAGCCTTTCGTCGGGATATCATCCGCAGACTAACGGACAGACTGAGAGGATGAACCAGAGTGTGGAATCTGCTCTCCGTTGCGTCGCTGCCAAGAAGCCAACCTCCTGGAGTCAGTTTCTCCCCTGGGTCGAGTATGCGGTCAACTCCTTGGCCAGCTCCGCCATCGGCCTCTCGCCCTTTGAGGCATCCCTGGGTTACCAGCCGCCCGTCTTCTCTGCACAGGAGTCCGAAGTGGAGGTTCCCTCCGTGCAGACTCATCTGGACCGCTGTCGTCGTGTCTGGGAGATCACCAGGGCTGCGCTGCTCCGTGCTACGGAACGTGCCAGACGAGGAGCTAACCGTCGCCGATCCACAGCACCAGCTTACCAACCCGGACAGAGAGTCTGGCTGTCCACCAAGGATCTCCCCCTTCAGTCCTCTGCCAAGAAGCTGAATCCCCGGTTCGTTGGACCCTTCGAGATCCAGGAAGTACCCAGTCCTGCAGTTGTGCGTCTTAAGCTCCCGGCCTCCATGAAGACCCATCCGGTTTTTCATGTGTCCCGAGTAAAGCCTGTCTCCGAGAGCCCCCTTATGCCTCCGGCCCCAGCTCCGCCTCCCCCTGAGATTGTGGATGGGCATCCACAGTGGAAGGTCCGTCGGCTGATGGACGTCCGACGCAGGGGACGGGGGTTCCAGTATTTGGTTGACTGGGAGGGCTATGGGGTGGAGGAACGAAGCTGGGTATCCCGCCAGCTCATCATGGACCCTGGTCTGCTCGCTGAGTTCTATCGCCGTCACCCTGACAAGCCTGGCAGGTCGCCTGGTGGCTCCCGTAGAGGGGGGGGGGTACTGTTAGGGCTCGGTCTGTTGACCAACCTGGCAACCAGCAATGAGAGCGGGGGAAGGGCGCGTCTGAAACACCTGCAGCCTATCTACTCGTTAACCACTCTAGTATAAGTTTGTTTGCTTTCCAGAACTCGTCGCGAGTTCGCCCTGAACAGTCCCGTGAGTAAATTCTTCGTCTCGAGTTTTGTGACATTTCTGTGTCTCCCGGTGGAGGACAGATTGTAGTATTCTCCGTGTTTTTGCTTGTTTGACTATTCCCTTGTGTCAGTTCTCCTTGAGAGCTTGTTCGGAGAAGAACTCTCTTTGTGTTTTCCCCATTGGATTTTCCCATCGTGATTTTCTAGTTGAGATCAAGTTTTTGATATTCTAATTTCTCCTCTCTCACTGTGGATCTTATTACTCGGTTGGACTTCTACCTTAAAGGAGCAGTTTGTGTTTTTTCCCCTTTCGGACTTTAAAGGAGCAGTTTGTGTTTTTTCCCTTTCGGACTTTAAAGGAGCAGTTTACGTTTTTTTTCCCTTTCGGACTTTAAAGGAGCAGTTTACGTTTTTTCCCTTTCGGACTTTAAAGGAGCAGTTTACGTTTTTTCCTTTTCGGATTAAGGGGGCAGTTTACGTTTTCCCATTTTTAAGAAGCTATTCTCAAGTTCCGCCTGAAGCGCCTTCCCCTTCTGTCCAGGCCCGGCCGGCTCTCCTCTACGAGTCCTGCCAGGTTGGTGCTTTACTTTGTCTTGTGTTGTCGCTATTGGGTTCGTTCTACAAACCTTAACACAGCCCACCAAGCTAAAGGCACTGTATGGCGTGAAACAGCCACGGTCAGAGGCATAGCAATTAACTTCAAGTTGGACACAGGCGCCGATGCAAATGTGCTTCCTATGCGCGTATTCCGGCAGCTACCAGGTCCCGTTCAGTTACGGCCCACAAAGACTGTGCTGATTGCTTTTGGTGGTGCACGACTACCCTCAGATGGTGTTGCATCTCTAGATTGCCGCACGTCTAAGCATACGGCTATATTGGACTTCCATGTGTCTAGCCGAGCTGACAAGCCAATCCTGGGTGGAGTTGCGTGTGAAGAGCTGCAGCTGGTGAGAAGAGTCGAGGCGCTTGCAGTGGAGTCCCCACAACCAGCAAAACCTCCGGCCACCAAAGAGGAGCTGCTGCAGAGGTATGCGGAGGTCTTCACAGGATTAGGCGAATTTCCTGGAGTTCATCACATACACATTGACCCCAGCGTCACGCCTGTGATTCACGCGTGCAGGAACGTACCACTCTCCATCATGGACTCACTAAGAGAGACACTCACAGACTTGCAGAACAGGAAAGTCATAACTCCTGTCAATGAACCTACAGAATGGGTGAACAGTCTTGTTGCCACAAAGAAAAAAAATGGTGCGCTAAGGGTATGTTTGGATCCTTGCAACCTGAATGAGGCAGTCAAGCGTCAACACTACTCCATTCCTACACCGGAAGACGTGCGCAGCAGGCTAACAGGAAAATCCATCTTCTCCATCCTAGATGAAAAGGATGGATACTGGCAGATCAAGCTAGATGAGCCGTCGTCTAAGCTATGCACCTTCAACACGCCGTGGGGCCGGTTCCGCTTCCTCAGACTCCCATTCGGGATCAAATCGGCCAGCGAAGTGTTTCAACAAAAGAACTGTGAGACCTTCGGCGATATCCCAGGTGTGTACATTATAGCAGACGACATGATCATCGCAGCGTCACCAGAGCTTAAGGAGCACGATTTTGGAGAAGCTGCATCTTGCATACCAAGAAGTGCAGCGCACAAAAGCCAGAGCAAGAAAGTCTCTCTACTGGCCTGGCATGGCACGAGATATAGAGGCAATGGTGGAAAAGTGCGTGCAATGCCAGCAGCTACAGCCCAAACAGCAGGCTGAGCCACTTATGCCGCATCAGGTCCCAGAACTGCCATGGATGAAAGTCGGAGCTGACATCTTCGAGCTACACGGTCAGTCATACCTGTTGTTAGTTGATTACCTAACCAAATATCCTGAAGTGTTCAACATATCTGACAAAACAGCATACACAGTAATCCAGAAGATGAAGTCTGTGTTTGCCAGACACGGGATTCCTAGGGAGATAGTGAGTGACCATGTCCCATTTGCCAGCTATGAGATGAAGTCATTTGCAGCTTCATGGGAGTTCAAGCTCACACACTCCAGCCCAGGTTTTCCCTCTTCAAATGGCATGGCTGAGAGAGCCATAAAGACAGTGAAACATGCACTGAAGTAGGCAATGCAGACCGGCACTGACCCACATCTGGTGCTGCTGTCACTGAGGAACACACCGGTGACAGGACTGGACGTATCACCTGCACAAATGTTGATGGGGAGAGTTCTACGAGAGAAGTCACAACACAGAAGCTCTCCACTGTGTGACGGAAAGAAGTAGCTCTAACAACAAGCCAGTGTTACTGAGCAACACGTGGGAATTATCACCGCACATTAACTCAAGTGTGGCCACCATGGTAGGCAGGGTCACGGCATCCGGGTAGCAGAAATAAGGCGCTCCAAAATATAACGGCCGGTCGTGGTCCCATCTCCACCGTGCATGATGTTCTGCGACCCAGACTCGGTGTCGTCCATTATTGCTAACTTCATAATCACCCAGCTCAAGCTAATAGCCTCCCATGACCTAAATGAACACTAACACGACAAAAGGAAAGCAAGAGCACCACTAACAACAGCTGAGTTATCTAGTGAGCTGGAAACCTGAGGTAGCAAGCTGAGCACAACAAGTTCAGCTCATTAGGACTCCACTTACATGACCCCACTTGACACACGAGTCAACCTTCTGCCGCCTTTGTCTTTTGTGTGTCGTGATTATCTTGCACAACACAAAGAACAATGGCAGCTTGATGGGACAATCCTATGAAGGCAAGATGCAATGGTACAAGAGATGGCCCCAAAACACGGACTTAGTCAAGTCAAGTTTATTTGTATAGGCCATGATCACGAATCTGCCCCACTGGGCTTTACAGCAACACAACATGCTGTCCTTACACCCTGGCATAGGATAAGGAACACCTCCCTAAAACAAACAAACAAACAAGCTAACAAACAAACAAACAAACAAGCAAATAAACAAATAAATCCCTTTAACGGGGAGAAAAAGCAGGAAGAAACCTCAGGGAGAGCAACAGAGGAGGATCTCTCTCCCAGGACTGACAACGTGCAATGATGTTGTGTTGACACAATGTACACAACACAACACTGGAAGAGGATAACACAATTACAATGGAATTATAAGATACATGAAGGATATGATGACGAGGATTCCAAGCAGTGTCCAGATGCCACCGGAACAGCCCAGGACTTGAGCCACGTGACCACCACCACCACCACCACCACCATGTAGACCTGACAGATGGACAGACTACACGTGCACACGGGGGAGTCTGACGTCACACTATTCAAATACGCGGGAGAAGAGACAAAAACACAAAACATGATGACTAATGATGTGACATTTCCTTAATGGCTCGAGTAGGACTTGTAGCATTCAAACCACACGCGTGTTGTGTTCATGGCTGTAAGACTCCATGGACATACAACGTGCCTTTCCTGCCAAGATGGAGATTGTCTTGTGAGAGCAGGTTGGCCATAAAGCAGCAAGAACAAAACCTCTCATATGTTGCCCATCACTGCCATTTTCCTTAACTTGTACATTATCTGACTTGAACCATTATGACTTAAGGTTAAGCTAAGCTCAGTGTGACGTTATACACAATCTCTGTCTCGTCACAGACAATGCGCATGCGCACGTTCAGGCACGTGCAGCGGTCACCCGCCGTGGCCAAGTCATTGTACAACACCACCACCTACAGGTGAGGAGTGGAAAGAGATTTTTTTTTAAATTGTGCTTCATTTTTCAAGACACAGCCGAAGATCAAACGGTGGAAGTTGAAGAAGGAAGACTGTTGTGTGGAGTTCAGGCAGGAGGTAAGACAGGTGCTGGGTGGTAGTGAAGAGTTGCCGGATGGCTGGAAAACCACTGCAGAAATAGTGAGGGAGACAGCTAGGAAGGTACTTGGTGTGTCATCAGGACAGAGGAAGGAAGACAAGGAGACTTGGTGGTGGAATGAGGAAGTACAGCAAATTATACAGAGGAAAAGGTTGGCAAAGAAGAAGTGGGATAGTCAGAGAGATGAAGAAAGTAGACAGGAGTACAAGGAGATGCAGCATAAAGCAAAGAGAGATGTGGCAAAGGAAAAGGCGTATGGTGAGTTGTATGACAGATTAGACACTAAGGAAGGAGAAAAGGACTTGTACCGATTGGCTAGACAGAGGGACCAAGCTGCAAAGGATGTGCAGCAAGTTAGGGCGATCAAGGATGGAGATGGAAATGTGCTGACAAGCGAGGAGAGTGTGCTAAGAAGGTGGAAGGAGTACTTTGAGGGGCTGATGGATGAAGAAAATGAGAGAGAGAGAAGGTTGGATGATGTGGGGATAGTGAATCAGGAAGTTCAGCGGATTAGCAAGGAGGAAGTGAGGGCAGCTATGAAGAGGATGAAGAGTGAAAAGGCAGTTGGTCCTGATGACATACCTGTGGAGGCATGGAGATGTTTAGGAGAGATGGCAGTGGAGTTTTTAACTAGATTGTTTAACACAATCCTGGAAAGTGAGAGGATGCCTGAGGAGTGGAGAAGAAGCATACTGGTACCGATTTTCAAGAACAAGGGTGGTGTGCAGAACTGTAGTAACTACAGAGGTATAAAGTTGATCAGCCACAGCATGAAGATTTGGGAAAGAGTAATAGAAGCTAGGTTAAGAGGAGAGGTGACGATCAGCGAGCAGCAGTATAGTTTCATGCCAGGAAAGAGCACCACAGATGTGATGTTTGCTTTGAGAATGTTGATTGAGAAGTATAGAGAAGGCCAGAAAGAGTTGCATTGTGTCTTTGTGGATTTAGAGAAAGCTTATGACAGAGTGCCGAGAGAGGAGGTGTGGTATTGTATGAGGAAGTCAGGAGTTGCAGAGAAGTATGTAGGAGTGGTGCAGGATACGTATGAGGGAAGTGTGACAGTGGTGAGGTGGTGGTTGGAATGACAGATGGGTTCAAGGTGGAGGTGGGATTACATCAAGGATCGGCTCTGAGCCCTTTCTTGTTTGCAATGGTGATGGACAGGTTGATGGACAAGATCAGGCAGGAGTCTCCATGGATGATGATGTTCGCGGATGACATTGTGATCTGTAGCGAGAGTAGGGTGCAGGTTGAGGAGAGCCTGGAGAGGTGGAGGTATGCACTGGAGAGAAGAGGAATGAAAGTCAGTAGGAGCAAGACGGAATACCTATGCGTGAATGAGAGGGAGGACAGTGGAATGGTCAGGATGCAAGGAGTGGAGGTGATGAAGGCATCTGAGTTTAAATACTTGGGGTCAACTGTCCAAAGTAACGGGGAGTGCAGTAGAGAGGTGAAAAAGAGAGTGCATGCAGGGTGGAGTGGGTGGAGAAGAGTGTCAGGAGTGATTTGCGACGGAAGGGTATCAGCAAGAGTTAAAGGGAAAGTTTACAAGATGGTTGTGAGACCAGCTATGTTATATGGTTTGGAGACAGTGGCACTGACGACAAGACAGGAGGCGGAGCTGGAGGTGGCTGGAGATGCTAAGATTTTCACTGGGAGTAACGAAGAAGGACAGGATTAGGAACGATTATATTAGAGGGACTGCTCAGGTTGGACGGTTTAGAAACAAAGCAAGAGAGGCAAGATTGAGATGGTTTGGACATGTGTGGAGGAGAGATGCTGAGTATATTGGGAGAAGGATGCTGAATATGGAGCTGCCAGGGAAGAGGAGAAAAGGAAGGCCAAAGAGGAGGTTTATGGATGTGGTGAGGGAAGACATGCAGGTGGCTGGTGTGACAGAGGAAGACGCAGAGGACAGGAAGAAATGGAAACGGATGATCCGCTGTGGCGCCCCCTAACGGGAGCAGCCGAAAGTAGTAGTAGTTCATTTTTCAAGCTGCATCCTCTCTCTCTGTCTGTCTGTCTGTCTGTCTGTCTGTCTGTCTGTCTGTCTGTCTGTCTGTCTGTCTGCCTGCCTGCCTGCCTGCCTGCCTGCCTGCCTGTCTGTCTGTCTGTCTGTCTGTCTGTCTGTCTGTCTGTCTGTCTGTCTCTCTCTCTCTCTCTCTCTCTCTCTCTCTCTCTCTCTCTCTCTCTCTCTCTCTCTCTCTCTCTCTCTCTCTCTCTCTATATATATAGTACTGTGCAGTGTTTTGCTACAGCGTGCCATGACGGCTTGACAACATGTGGAACAATGCATATCACAACAGGACTGGACAGAAAGGTCTCTTTAAGGACAGTACCCAAATTATTTGGAGGATTTCCAAATGTATTAAGTGACGTGTTGTCTGAACTTCATCATTCAGTATCTGCAAGACTTTTACACACTGAACCCTTCAGAATTGACCATTTTGTCAATGACAAAGCAATGAAGTGAGAACAGGTGTGGAGCCTAAATCTGCTGTATCTCCATCCATTAGTACTGCAAAAAATAATACCAATGAAGAAGAATCACAGCCATAATCCCATCAGCTGGGCTGTTTCTAATGACATGTTAAAGGCTACAGGGCTGTGATGGACTACTGTATAAGCCTGTCCAAACAGCTGGGCTTGGTTCTGGGTAAAAGGGTCATTTTATTCTCCTCAGGTGTGATGGTGTGTTTCTTTGACCCAGCAATATAAGGTGTGCAGTGACTCAGAGAAGTCTTGTGGCCCCATCGGGCCCGGAGACGGCCCTGGAGGGGAAGGACCTGACCTTGTCCTCTACGTCAGTGGGCTGTGTTTCTTTATTTTACACATATTAAAAAGACACAATGTGTAACTGGAAAGACAATGTGAAGGAGAGTTGCCTAAAAACCCTCAGGGGGCTTGAAAAGTGGCATTCTGCAGGCGGCACACTGCAGGACACAACTACAGCAAGGCAGGACGCACAACTTATATGTGTCTATCAAGAACTCCACACATGGCAAAAGACGGAGACACAGTTCAGCACAGCACCAGACAACGCTGCAGCCCATAAACACCCATGTTACAGCAGTACAATGGATCAGACATAGTCACAACACACACACACACACACACACACACACACACACACACACACACACACACACACACACACACACACACACACACACACACATAAAGCAAAACAAGTGATATTCATAACAGGCCTTTAAACTTACATGACAAAGGAAAATGGTGGTTGGAGCAGCTTATATAGGCAGACCATATGGAAAATGGCCACCAGAGGGCGCTGTGGGCAGCAGGATATTGTAGCCTATGCAGTCTACTGCCAGCTAGAAGCAGAGCTTGATAGGTCAGCACACACACATACAGTGCCACATTCACCACTGTTCAATGTCTCTCCATGTGGAGAGAATGGCTCCACTGTGGTTCTCTGGAGTCCCAGAGACTTGCAGATGGCTTTGTAGCCCTTTCCAGACTGAGATACCTCACCACTTTGTTTCTCTCCTCTTCTGGAGGTTCTTCTGATAGCAGCATAGTGTGCTGCCTGGTGACACCTTGTAGCTACGTCACGTTGATGGTCAGGTTTTATATAAGTGGTGTTTAGCCTCAACAGGGCTGCAGGCATCAAGCCTGGGTGTGTCTGCTCCACCTGAACCCAGTGATCCATGACATTTGCTTCGTTGGTTGATGGAGCAACTAAGGGGGCAATTACTTGTTCCCACAGGGTCAGTTGGTGTTGGATAACCGTTCTCCTTAAATAGATAAAATGAGCATTTAACAACTGGATTGTGTGTTTACTCGGGTTCTCTTCGTCCTATTACATTTTGTATGAAGATCTGAATCAAATAAGTTTGACAAATATGCCAAAATAGAGGAAACCAGGAAGGGGCAAATCCTTGTTCATGGCACCGTAGATAGGGCAGCTCATATTTGTCCACAAAAGAAGTCCCCACGAGAGCAGTTTGAGTTGGATCATGAATAGTATTTCTATAAATGTGTGTGAACGGTACGAGCTCAAAGTCAACAACACCACAACATGACAACAGGTGTATTAAAGAGACAACTCCTTATGGTTTTAGGAATGTTTTTAGACTCTTTCTCATGTCAATAATCCAAGATCATTTCTTCTTCATCTAACTTGGCATTAGTCACAGAAGGTGGTGGTGACTACTGTAATAAGTGGCTGGAGCACACACAAGACGGTGTGTCCTCACAGGACATGATATACACATCTGCTACTAACGGCAGTCTCACCAGGAAGCTCATTTGCATAGAGAGGACACTTCTTATTTGAAGGACATGCTTCAGTGCTCATGAAACCTTTATAACTCTGCAAGTCCAAAGCAAAGCCACCAACACTTGTTCATTGTGACAGCAAAGGTAAAAACCATGTGTTGGAGCAGCATTTTCATCCTGACATGTGCTGCCTTTATTCAAGGTAAGACCGGCAGAGATGATTCACTGTCTTCCTTGTTTTCCTCATCTCAACTTTTCCTCTCCTGAAAGAACTTTCTCTGATCTCACCAGTTTGTGTTTCCCCACCTGCACATTGTTTCTACCAAGTCCCTGTTTGTGTTTTACACTGTTGAGTTTCAGTTAAAACAACACCTGAAAAAAGGAATTCTATGTGTTTATGTGATGTAATGAGTAACACATCTGTCCTTTCACAGAGATTTCCAGATGTACATGTGAGACAATGAAGGCCTTCACTTTCAGTCTGTTTGTGTGTTTCTGTTTTCAGGATCAAGCAGTCAGGTCACTGTGACTCAGACTCCTTCAATGAAAGCTGCCAATGTAGGAGGATCAGTCAGTCTGGCATGCAAACTGAGTCAAACTGCTTATACTGCTTGTGATAATGGCAGGAGACCCTGTTTCTCCTGGTACCAACAGAAACCTGGAGAAACTCCTAAAGTCCTCATTTATAACGCAAACACTCTTTGGTCAGGAACTCCGTCGAGGTTTAGTGGCAGTGGGTCTGGGACTGACTTCACCCTGACCATCAGTGGAGTCCAGGCTGAGGATACAGCAGTTTACTACTGTCAGAGTCACCACTATATCAATAGTCAGGCTGTGTTCACACGGTGATAGAGAGCCGTACAAAAACCTCCCTCTTTTTCACAGTGACTGATCTGCCAGCTGGGACATACGGTAAGCTCTATTACAACAACATCACCATTAATAACAAGAATGATAATAACAATAATAATAATAATAATCATAATAATAATAATAGTAATAATAATAATAACAACAACAAAAATATAATTGTAGTAATATGTTGTTCTTGGTCTTCTTCTAATATATGGTATTAGTTGCATTTTCTGTTTTTCTATTCTATTATTGTTATTGTATTACTGGTTCCATACTAATGCACAAATAAAAAAATATTAAACATTCTTTTCAAATTTCTCAGTTTTGTCAGTGTTTCTCTTTTGTTGTCCTCACATCTGTAGACATCCTATGATCACACAAAAAGTACCATTTCAATAAAATGGAAAGTAAATCCTACATGACATGAAAGTGTGAGATTTACTTTGAAACATTACTGAATCCCCCAACCTCTGAAACCAGAGTTTAGCCTCCTCAGAAAATGGACAAAATAAATGTGGTCATCCATTGATAAAAGTCGGTGCTTCACACAATATGTTTAGAAAACTGCTGATTTCAGAGTTTTCAGTCACGTTGCCTTGTTGTTTGAGAGCAATGTAAACAATTATGATTTTAACCAAATATAACCTGATACACCAACATGTTTAATGATGTGTTCACCTACATGGTGCAATAATTAAATCAAATGATCATTAATGGTGTGATTACCACCTTCTTTAAATAAATTAACATAAAACTGCCAAAACAAGTATGTAAGTAAGAATTTGCCACTTAAAATATTTTCGTTGGTTTTGTGTACAAAATAATCCCCTATTGACATGTCGAGTGGATTTTTTTTCTATCAAGTTATATATTTATTTAGGTTTAATTATAAAACGTATGATCAAATTCAAAATTAAAATAATTCCTTGAAGAGTTATAAATTAGAATATATTTTGTTCAGTTTTGAAATCAGAAGTTTTACTTAACAACATTGAGAATTTGCTGCCCAAATATCTTTTCAAAATATCATGCTGACATTTATTTAAAGTTTAATAAAAGCTGTCATATTTTAGAATGACCGAATTTTTCTTTTTCTTTTGGTTTTTATCATTTGCCAATGTTGTGTCCAATTTTAACATTTCTGGTGTTAAAAATATTTGGTTGTATGTGTAGTGAGAAAGAGTCTCAATCCCAAGGGAAATGTTTTTTGGAGGAAACAGAAAACATTGGAAGTAATTAACAATAACAATAATAATAATAATAATAATAATAACAATAATAACAATAAAAATAATGGGGGTATGGGGTACCGGGGCAGTTGCTACAAGCCATCCGGTCCTTGTATAACCAAAGTGAGAGCTGTGTCTGCATTCTCGGTACAAAGTCAAACACGTTTTCAGTGGGTGTCGGACTCCGCCAAGGTTGTCCCTTGTCTCCGATTCTGTTTGTGATATTCATGGACAGGATCTCAAGGCGCAGCCAAGGTGAGGAGTGTGTCCGTTTTGGGAACCTCAGAATTTCGTCTCTGCTCTTAGCAGATGATGTGGTTTTGTTGGCTTCATCAGAACGTGACCTCCAGCGAGCACTGGGGCGGTTTGCAGCGGAGTGTGAAATGGCCAGGATGAGAGTCAGCACCTCCAAGTCTGAGGCCATGGTCCTCTACTGGAAAATGGTGGATTGCTCCCTCCGGGTTGTGGATGAGTTGTTGCCTCAAGTGAAGGAGTTCAAGTATCTCGGGGTCTTGTTCATGACTGAGGGTAGGATGGAGCGAGAGATTGACAGGCGGATTGGTGCAGCATCAGCTGTAATGCAGAAGTCGTACTGAACCGTTTTGGTGAAGAAGGAGCTGAGCCGGAAGGCAAAGCTCTCAATTTACCAGTCAATCTTCGTTCCAACCCTCACCTATGGTCATGAGCTTTGGGTAGTGACCGAAAGGGTGAGATCGTGGATACAGAATGAGTTTCCTCCGTAGGGTGTCTGGGCTCAGCCTTAGAGATAGGGTGAGGAGCTCGGACATCCGGAGGGAGCTCAGAGTAGAGCCGCTGCTCCTTCGCGTCGAAATGAGCCAGTGGAGGTGGTTCAGGCATCTGATTAGGATGTCTCCTGGGAGCCTTCCTTTGGAGGTTTACTGGGTACGGCCAACTGGGAGGAGATCCCGGGGGAGACCCAGAACTCGCTGGAGGGACTACATGTCCAATCTGGCCTGGGGAACGCCTTGGAAACCCCAGGAGGAGCTGGAGGGCGTTGCTGGGGAGAGAGACGTCTGGAGTGTACTGTACTTCAGATGAGTTCACTGACCACACACCTTCAGCCAAACACAGGAGGAATGGTCAGTGAGCTCAGCAGCTGTAGTGTTGGTCTGAAAGAAAACCTGTGTACACACAGCTCTTCATGACACATGGTTGAGTGCCACTGTCGTACTATCTGAATCTCCATATAATAACCTCCTCCCTCCCTCCCGCCCCATTTCCCCAGTCTCACACGATCCTCTTCCCCTTCCTCAGCTGTTGAGGGCCAATCGGGGCCTGATGAGGTCTGGCCCCGTGATCAGCCATTAGAGGAAGGTGAGGAAGAGGAGGAGTCCGCTTTAGTTGAGTACAATGACCCCTGTACAGAGGAGGACCCTCCCTGGGTTCCAGCAACCTACCTTGAGAAAGGTAGAGGATTTACGAACAGACTGATTCTAAAACCAGATGCTAACCATCTGCACAACATATGGACCAAGCGAGACAACAGCTGGGATGAGAGTAAAGAACAAAAGAAGATGAACATCGCAATTTCGATGCTTAAAGCAGCCAATATGTCAACACCATGTCATCATTACGAGATTAGATCTTATCCAGCACAGAAGACATGGAATTGTTATTATTGTGTTTTTTCTCATTATTGCTGTTGTTAATAAATATAGTAGTGGCAGTGTTGGTGGTGGTAATAGTAATCACAGTAGAACTAGCAGTAACAGACCTAAAGATGTGATTATTATCACAGTCTATTTTATTTATTAGTGGGAGTAGTGGTCACAGCAGTAGTTATAATGGTAGTGTTTCTCGTAGGAGCAGTGATAGCTGTGTTTGTAGTACTTAGCTTTAATAGTACTAATAATTAGTAATAATAGTGGTAGTATAAGCACTGTGAATATTACTTTTACTACAAGTTGTTAATGTTATTGTTGGTTTACTGTTAACCAGCAGCGTGCTTAACTGCGTGTTTGTCTCCCTCTAGTGGTAGCCATCTATGACTACATGGCTGATCAGGAGGACGAGTTGTCCTTCCAAGAGGAGCCATTATCTGTGTAATCAAGAAAAACGAGGATGGCTGGTATGAAGGTGTGATGAACGCCACCACAGGCCTGTTTCCAGGAAGCTACGTTGAGGCCATCATGCACTACGCTGACTAAGGGGGAGGGGGGGTGTCTTTCTGTCTCCAGCTCACTTTTCACTTTATCTTCCTTTTTCTGGAGTTTCCACTTTTCTGTCCTCACGCTGTCGACTGCTCTTTTTCTCCTCCTCTCTTTCATTACCGTCACGTCTCTTTCTGACTTTGTGCCTTGCTGTCTCGGTCTTCACCCTCTCCCAGACTCACCTTGACCCCTCATCTTTGCTTGTGACCCTCCCAGCCTGGTGTAAAACAACCAAAAGTATCTGTACTTCATGGGGATGCACTTGTCATCACAGTCTTGACTAGAAGTGTTGCCTCTCTTGTCCTGCGGGGACCAAAAAGAAGAAGGTCTGTGTTAGTTAGTAGTGAGAAGTAGTGAAAAGGCTGGTGGATATGAGGCCTGCCAGTGTTGTGTTAGCCAAGTCATCATTACACAAGTCATAGTATTTGTATTGTTTCCCCCAACCATCGTTTATCAGTTAGATTATTTTTTTGCTGGAGGTGTTACTGAATCATCAGTAGGACACCTTCCTACCAAACTTCCAAGCCCTACGCCTCTGCTGATTGTCATCCTTGGTAAACATTTTGAGGTCATCAATGTAGAACAGATGGGTCAGTTTGCCTTTCTGTGATTTGTACCCATAGCTGCTGTTGTTCAGTAGACTGCTGAGTGTTGCTAGTGCAAGGCAAAAGAGCAGTGGTGATAGTGAGTCCCCTTGGAAGATTCCACTTCTGATGTTGATCGGTCTCGATGTTAACGACCCCTCTGCATGATGGAGATTCAGGGTGGTCTTCCAGGTCTTCATGCTCTCCGTGATGAATTTGACAGTTGTTGGGCAGATTCTGTGGATCTTGAGGCTCTTCTCTTTCCAGGAGTGTGGCATGCTGTCAAATGCCTTCCTGTAGTCAATCCAAGCTGCTGACAAGTTCTTTTCCTTCGATTTGACCTCTTGCAATATGGTTTTATTGAGGAGTAGCTAATATTATCATTATCGTTATTATTGTAATTATTATTATTAGCATTAGTATTGCTGTTATTATTATTATTGTAATTGTTGTTATTATTATTATTAGTATTGCTGTTATTATTATTATTAGTGTAATTGTTATTATTATTATTATTGCTGTTATTATTATTATTATAATTATTATTATTAGTAGTATTGCTGTTATTATTATTATTATTATTGTAATTGTTATTATTATTAGTATTGCTGTTATTATTATTGTAATTGTTAATATTATTATTATTAATATTAGTATTGCTGTTATTATTATTATTGTAATTGTTATTATTATTAGTATTAGTAATAATATTGCTGTTATTGTTATCATTGTAATTGTTATTATTATTAGTATTAGTAATAGTATTGCTGTTATTATAATTATTATTATTATTGTAATTGTTATTATTATTATTAGTATTGCTGTTATTATTATTATTATGAGAAAAAGCGATGCTTGTAAGACCAACGTTGACAAGTTCTTTTTTTTTCGATTTGACCTCTTGCAATATGGCTTTATTGATGAGTAGCTATACTTCATCTTATTATTACGGACTGTGGGAGGAAACCGGAGCCTCCAGAGGAAACCCACACATACACGGGGAGAACCTGCAAACTCCACACAGAGGACGACCCGGGACGACCCACCAAGGTTGGACTACCCCGGGGCTCGAACCCAGGACCTTCTTGCTGTGAGGCGACCGTGCTAACCACTGCGCCACCGTGCCACCTATTATTGTTATTGATATTGTTATGATTGGTATTATTATTATTGTTGTTGTTGTTGTTGTTGTTGCCATATAAACCGACTTACGGCAAGTTGCAGATTTTTTCTCAGGTTTTGCAGTAATGACCAAACGGCAGCAGGATAAGCGGTTTGGACGATGGATGGGTGGATGGATGATGGATGGATGGATGGATGGATGGATGGATGGATGGATGGATGGATGGATGGATGGGTGGATGGATGGATGGATGGAAGTAGCTTTGGAATATAAGTCGCAGGAACAGTCAGATGAGTAAAAAAAATCTAAAAACAGACAGTAACATTATGGTTCCTGTAATACACATTAATGTGGATCGGTGGAGTGGGTGGAGAAGAGTGTCAGGAGTGATGTGTGACAGCAGGGTACCAGCAAGAGTTAAAGGGAAGGTTTACAAGATGGTAGTGAGACCAGCTATGTTGTATGGTTTGGAGACAGTGGTACTGAAGCAAAGACAGGAGGTGGAGATGGAGGTGGCAGAGGTGAAGATGAAAAGATCTTCATTGGGAGTGATGAAGAAGGACAGGATTAGGAACGAGTATATTAGAGGGACCGCTCAGGTTGTACGGTTTGGAGACAAAGCAAGAGAGACAAGATTGGGATGGTTTGGACATGTGTGGAGGAGAGATGCTGGGTATACTGGGAGAAGGATGCTGAATATGGAGCTGCCAGGGAAGAGGAGAAGAGGAAGGCCAAAGAGGAGGTTTATGGATGTGGTGAGGGAGGACATGCAGGTGGCTGGTGTGACAGAGGAAGATGCAGAAGACAGGAAGAGGTGGAAACAGATGATCCGCTGTGGCGCCCCCTAACGGGAGCAGCCGAAAGTAGTAGTAGTAGTAGTAGTAGTGGTAGTAGTGGTAGTAGTAGTAGTGGTAGTAGCGGTAGTGGCAGTAGTGGTAGTAGTGGTAGTAGCAGTAGTAGTAGTAGCAGTAGTGGTAGTAGCGGTAGTGGCAGTAGTGGTAATAGTAGTTGTAATGTCCGTAGACGCCTTGTCTTACTGACATAAGAATAATTCAAGAACGAGCCGACTTCGTAGGTTCTTAACTGTGTAGCTTTTACTAGCGTTCATCCGAGTTACAACCTTCATAACATGCGCTTCTAACTTCCTGTATACGTCACGCGCACTGCACGTACACCCGTGAGTAGGTCAAGTTAAACACGTGACCTTTCATTCATTACATCTCCCCCTCTAAGATGATTTTCTAACCTGTATATCACCCCCCTTTTCACAAAAAAAATAAAAAATCCCCCACAGTACACAAGTCCTTACGCCTCACAAATCCAGCCGGATTGCTGGCTTGCTCACCCTGCCAGAGCGAGTAACATATGGTGTGGAAGTTGGCATTTCTGCTGCTCGGGACTCATCCATGTTTCCACTCTCCCCTGGAGTGACATGGTCAGGATCCCTGCTGACAGAGGTGAGTGTTTTGGGTGTAGCCAACAGGTGGCGCCTGTTCCTTCTGTAATGTTCACCTTGAGCTGTCTCCACTATGTAGGATCTGGGAGTGGAGCTCTGACTGTGAACAACTGCTGGCATTGTCCATGTTTTCTGTCCATCAGGTTTGGTGAGTACTGCGTCACCCGGGTTCAGTGGGCGCAGTGTCCGCACGCCGTTCCTGCGGTTGTAGTAGAAAGCCTGCCTCGATTTGGCTGCGGCGTCAGCGGTTTTGATCAGTTCCTCTTTAGGCCAGGCCGGTTTCAGGTTATGCTGCAATGTGGGTAAGGTGGTTCTGAGTCTCCTACCCATGAGCAATTCCGCTGGACTGGCTCCAGTGGAAGAAGAGGGTGTAGCTCTGTATGTCAACAGGGCGAGGAGAGGGTCTTCCTGCCTTAATATGCTTTTGGCTATCTGAACAGCCCTCTCTGCCTGTCCATTACTGTGGGGGTAGTGTGGGCTTGAAGTCACATGGATGAAATCATAATCCTCACTGAACCTCCTCATCTCTTCTGAAACTAGCTGTGGCCCATTATCACTAACTACAATTTCAGGGATACCAAAACGTGCAAATGTAGCCTTCAGCCTAGCTACAACCTGACTGCTAGTAGTTGTTGGTAGATTTAGGATCTCCAAAAACCTGGAATAATAGTCAGACACTATCAAGTAGTTTTGCTTTTTGTACTCACACAGGTCTATGCCAACTTTCTGCCATGGTCTGGATGGGAGCTCACTTGACATTAAAGGCTCTTTTCTCTGTGTGTTCTTGTGTTCTCTGCAGAATTGACATTGCTGTATCTTTGTTGTAATGTGCTCTGTCATTTTGGGCCACCACACTGACTGGCTAGCTCTCTCTCTGCACTTAACTATCCCCTGGTGCCCGTCGTGTATTCTGTCTAAGATCACCTCCCTCATCTCTGTGGGAATGACGATACGACTGCCTCTGATGACTAAACCATCTACCTCAGATAACTCCCCTCTCACCTGATAAAAGTCTCTGACTGTCTCCGGCACTTTATCGACATACTCAGGCCAGCCGTGTCTGATGAAGCCCAACACTGTCTGGAGCTGCAGATCCCCATCCGTGCTCTGTTTTATCTCCTGCATCCTTTGAGGTGTGGCAGGCACCTGGCACACGATGGCATCAATGTGCGCTGCAACATCATCATGAGAAGCACCATCTCCGTAGCGCTGCTCTGGGCCTCTGGAGAGTGCATCAGCCACAGCTAAAGTTTTGCCTGGTGCGTATTCAGCCACTGCATTGAAACGCATCAGCCTCATTAACAGTCTCTGGCACCTAATGGGCACATTATCCAAGTCTTTGCTGTTCATGAGAGGCACTAGTGGTTTATGATCGGTGACAAGTCTGAAATTGTCAA
The DNA here is from genome assembly GCF_029633865.1 of Lampris incognitus. Classification (NCBI taxonomy): domain Eukaryota; kingdom Metazoa; phylum Chordata; class Actinopteri; order Lampriformes; family Lampridae; genus Lampris; species Lampris incognitus. The sequence continues at coordinate 51,627,470 of NC_079221.1, read as the reverse complement.
GCCCAAACAAGTACTTCTCGAACCTTTCACATGCCCAGACGCTGGCTAAGCACTCTTTCTCGATCTGTGCGTACCTTGTCTCTGCGTCACTCAGCCGTCGGGAGCAGTAGGCCACGGGCTTCCAGTGTTCCCCGTGCTGCTGGAGCAGAACGCCTCCCAGCCCGTAGCTGCTGGCATCTGCTGACACCACCGTAGCCTTAGTGACGTCATAAAAGGTGAGTACCGGGGCGGTGGCGAGTGCTGCTTTAAGGTCTTGGAATGCTGTGTTCTGTGCAGGTCCCCACAGCCACTCTGTCGTTGCTTTAAGCAGTCCATAAAGCGGCTGACCTACAGTGGACAGCTCTGGGACGTATTTTGCCAAATAGTTCACCATCCCGAGGAACCTCTTGAGTTCCGTCACGTTCTGGGGCTGAGGAAAGTTCTCTATTCCGGCCACTTTGTCCGGGTCAGGTCTGATGCCTGCCTCGTTGATGATATGACCAAGGAAGCGGACTTGTTTCTGTTTGAACTTGCATTTCGCTTGGTTCAGTTTGAGACCTGCTGTTTCAATGACCCCCAGCGCCTCTGCTAGGCGCCGGTCATGGATTTCCTCGGTCTCTCCATGTATAAGGATGTCATCCATGTACACCTCTGTGCCCTCTAGCCCGGTCAGAGTTTCCGCCATCTTTCTCTGGAAAATCTCTGGAGCACTCGTTATACCAAATGGAAGGCGGCAGAAAGCATACCTCCCAAATGGGGTGATGAAAGTGGTGAGCCCCCTGCTGTCTTCATGCAAGGGGATCTGGTAAAACCCACTTGCTGCATCCAACGTTGTGAAGAACTTTGACCCTGCGAGCCTTGGCATTATTTCCTCCATAGTGGGCAGCACGTATTTCTCACGTTTCACCGCTCGATTCAGCCTCCTGAGGTCAGCGCAGCAGCGAACCTCTTTCTTGTTCGGTTTCAGCACCGGCACCATAGCGGCGCACCATTCTGTGGGCTGAGTCACTTTTTCAATAATGCCCTCATTTTCCATGCGCTGCAGTTCTTTCTTAACCAGTGGTACAACTGGCAGCGGTATCCGTCTGGCTGTATGCACCGCGTATGGCTGGGCACCCTCCACCAGAGCTATTTTCACTGGGTCTGTTTTCAGCAGTCCACTTGAACCGAAAACTCCACTGACCTCATTCATCCGCTTCACTAGACCCATCTCCACTGCCTCTGGACGACTCAGCAGACAGCTGCCTCTCCCCTTGATCACATACACTGGAAAGGAGTATTGTTTCTCCTTGTAGTTGGTTGTGGCTTGAAACTGTCCTATGCAGCTGATGTTTCCACCTGGGCTTATGAAGCATGTGTCAGGAGGTCCCAGTTTTATGTTTGGCTTCAGCTTTTTAAATGTCCCTTGGTTGATAACAGTAGCGTCAGCCCCCGTGTCAATTTTAAAGGTTATTGGTACATCACTTATTGTTAAACTAACAGTCCAATCTTCCTGACTGCTCTCTTTGCCAACTTCTCCCAGAAAGTACAGCTGTTTAACCTCTTCAGTGACTTCTCTCACCGCTTTAGAGTGACATACACGCTCCCAATGTCCCTTTTTATGACACTTGTTGCACTTACTGTTCGTTGCAGGACACTTCCGCTCATCGGTGTGCTGCGTCTTGCCGCACCTCCCGCATTCATCTACTTTGTTGGTTGCCGGACTGCCGCCACCATGACGCTGTCCGCCCTTTTTGTTTTGGCGTTCGTCCCGCCATCGGACAACATTGACGTTAGCCAGCTGGGCCTCTGGTTGGTTAGCTTGGAGGCTGAGCTGCTTTGTTATTGCCTCCGCCTGGCGCACTTGTTCAATGACTTTCACCAGAGTAAGGTCCGCTGTGAGCTGGAACTGACGGGAGAGCGCCTTATCTTTTATGCCCACTACCAGACGATCTCTGATATGTTCCTCCCTCTTGTCCCCAAACTCACAGTGTTCAGACAGCTCATACAATGCCCGGATGTACATCGCCGCTGTTTCTCCTGGCTGCTGGCTACGTTGATAGAAGCGCGCCCTCTCATGTATGATGTTACGGCGGGGAATAAAGTAGTCGTCGAACTTTTTCAGTACGATATCATAGTCCACTTCATCACCCTCCGCCGCGAAGTCAAACGAGCTGAATATCTTTTCAGCCTCGCCTCCCATTGCATAAATCAGCGAACTCACTTGAATCTCCCCGTCGTCTTTATCCAGCTTTGTCGCGAGCCTGAAGCGCCAAAACCGCTGTTTCCACTCCGGCCATTCAACGGGGCAGTCAAACTGGAATTCACTCGGCGGATTAAACTTCGGCATGACCGCTCGTGTTCCGATACACAGACTATTCTGACACCATGTGATGTCCGTAGACGCCTTGTCTTACTGACATAAGAATAATTCAAGAACGAGCCGACTTCGTAGGTTCTTAACTGTGTAGCTTTTACTAGCGTTCATCCAACATACAACCTTCATAACATGCGCGTCTAACTTCCTGTATACGTCACACGCACTGCACGTACACCCGTGAGTAGGTCAAGTTAAACACGTGACAGGACCTTCAAAATGATAACCATCTTTTATTTATTACAGGTCTTGTAACCTTTTTCTGTGCAATTGATCTAAAACTCTTTCTAATGCAAATATTTGTAATTTTAGGAGCATTCAGGGAGCGGCAGGTCTGTATCTTTTTCTCTTTTTCTTTTTTTTACAAAGTTATTCTACTACTACTACTTTCGGCTGCTCCCGGTAGGGGTCGCCATAGGGGATCATCCGTTCCCATGTTTTCCTGTCTTCTGCGTCTTCCTGTCACACCAGCCACCTGCATGGTTATTAAACTTTGAAAATCCGAAATCACAATGTCTTCTCTTAAATACATATAATTTTGATTTTCAACATTGAATGGTCTCGACTTTATGAAAAATAAAAACTGTGTGTTAAATGGCCAAACACACGTTTGAAATATTAATTTACAACACAGCTGATACATTTCTTTGGTAACGGGCCAGTTTACATTGCCAAATATTACTGACATAATGCCAGCCATATTAACGTCAGTCTCTTGTGGGTGTCCATATTTGTCCCCTGTTATTTCCAGTCTGGCCACTGGGAGGTGCAGCACTTCTTTTTGTGACCAACCAGCTGGAATTTCTGACGTCAGACATCAAGTGGAACACAACTTAACTGTTTCAACACAGTTTAGAAACAAAAAAGGTACCATGATGCAACAGCACGTGTGTCCATGCCCCTGTCTTAGACTTAGACTGTCTTAGACTTAGGCTGTCTTAGACTTAGGCTGTCTTAGACTTAGGCTGAAATGGATGATCCGCAGTGACGAGCCCTAACAGGAGCAACCGAAAGTAGTAGTAGTAGTAGTAGTAGCAGTAGTAGTAGTAGCAGTAGTAGTAGTAGTAGTAGTAGTAGCAGTAGAAGTAGTAGTAGTAGTAGTAGTAGTGGAAGTAGACTGTAGCTTCAGTTAGCACCCAGTCTTGTTCTCGCCTGTTTGTTTCTTATCGGTGCACAGATCTTCTCAGACAATACTTGATTTGGGATTAAGTTCATCTCTGGACACAACAATCAGGAATGTTAGACAATAGCAACTGATTTCAGGGAGGTTATTTGTATATGTGGCGCCATCCTGTGCTTTACCTGTGCCCCCGTCCAGAGGGTTATTGGTTGTGTCAGGAAGGGTATCCAGCGTGAGTTTTGTCAAATCGTTTTGCTGATAAAAAATAAATAAATAAATAAATAATGGTGATGATGATGATAATAATAACAAAACATTATAATCTGTGGGCACCTTACAGAACATAGTAAAAAACAAGCAGCACTGTATCAGACAGCAGAGCCTCCAAACAAAGCAGGTAGACAATAAGAAGTTAACACAACAGATAAGTATAACTGTGGTGTATTGATAAATGTTCTATCATTCACTGTGGATACGGAACTACTTATTGTTCACATGTTGTGGACCGGATGTAACCCCGCCCAGAAAGGATATAGATATTAGGTGCAAAAGCGCCAAATCCCAGAACTGCGCTCTCCAATGCCTTGACAGTCAGTAGGCCATGTGCAGCCGAGAGATATGAATAAAAGCTCCTTTACATAATTTCATCTCCGGGTACTTTGTCCATAAGAACGCAACACTGGCCACGAGGGGGATTCGTTTTTTTTCCACGAAAACGTTTTCTTCTGAGACGGAGGAAAAGGTGTGAGAGAAGAGAGAGCTAACCGGAGCAACTAGCAACGTCAGAAGAATGATGTCCTGAGCGAACGTTATAGCTTCCGTGCCCGCAAGCAACAAAGTGGTGAGTCTCTAGCCGAGTATGTCGCCGCGCTAAAAGGGTTAGCAGCCTCTTGCGCATTTGGCGCGACGCCAGAAGAACAACTGAGAGATCAGCTAGTATATGGTATCAGTAGTAAAGAGCTGAGAACTAAGCTGTTGAGTGCTGCTTATGGACAAGAGCTAAACTGGGCTAAAGTGATGGACACGGTGAACAATTCTGAGGGCACATCCACGAGTCTTAGAGCGTTCCAGCAAGCTCCGCTGAGAACAGACATTGTGAGAGCCAGCAGCTACGAAGGGAGCGCCAGTGCGCGCGGAAACGCGGCACACGACAGGAAAAAGGGCGCCAGGGACACGGCGTGCTACCGGTGCCTCGGAGAGGGACATCAAGCAGCGACATGCAGGTACAAAGAGTTCCAGTGCAGAGCCTGCAACCGGAAGGGCCATTTGGAGAGGGCGTGCAGGTCCACTGCATCATCGGAGTCGGAGACGGCCAACCACGGCGGCAGCTCCAGACGGGGACCTAGGACGAGCCGGAGGGCCACTCCTGCAGAGAGGCAGACTCGCTACATCACCAGGGAGGAGTCTCCCCACGAGCAGCAAAGTGCATCGGAGGAAGAGACTGATGATGAGGACTACAGGGCCTCCAACAAAACCCACAAGCTGACCATCATCGAGGTAACAGGGACTGAAAAAGACTTGGGGTTGTTTTCCGTTACCGGTAGGCCTAAAAATGATAATGAATATGTCAGACCATTTATGGTTATGGTGAGATGTAATGGTGTAAAGATCAAAATGGAGGTAGATACAGGCGCAGCCATGAGTATCATAAATGAGAAACTGTACAGACAGAGGTTTAGCAAGTGTCAACTAATGCCATGTGATGTAAGTTTAAAAACTTATTCTTCAGAGCCGATTCCATTGTTGGGTAAATTCCAAGTGAAAGTACAGTGTGGGGAGCAAACAGAACAGCTATCTTTGGTAGTGTGTAAGGGACATGGGCCAACACTGATGGGTAGAAACTGGATCCAGTTCTTAAAGTTAGACTGGTCTAGAGTGAACCATGTACCGGGGGTAGTAGATCCACTGACTGAGATGTATCAGAAATACTTCCAGGTGTTTGAGAGAGACAGGGGGGTCATTTCAGGAGTAAAAGCAAGGTTACAGGTGGTTAGCGACGCCACGCCCAAGTTTTGCAAAGCAAGATCAGTGCCTTATGCACTGACTACAGCAGTAGAACAGCAGCTAGACAGACTGCAAGAAAAAGGAGTATGGACCCCGGTAGAATATAGTGAATGGGCTACTCCCATAGTATGTATCCCCAAAACAAATGGAGAAGTCAGAATATGCGGGGATTATAAAGTGACAATAAACCCATGGCTAGAGGTAGACAAATATCCTCTGCCAAAGACACAAGACCTGTTTGCTAAGCTAGCAGGTGGCAGGTATTTCACCAAGTTAGACCTCACACAAGCATATCAGCAAGTAGAGCTGGATGATGAATCCAAGCAGTACCTAACTATAAACACGCCTAAGGGGCTGTATCGTCTAAACAGGTTGCCATATGGAGTAGCAAGCTCCCCAGCAATATTCCAACGCATCATGGATCAGGTATTACAGGGGCTGCCAAGGGTGGTGTGCAATTTAGATGATATACTCATCACAGGGACAACAAAAGCCGAACACTGGGAAAATGTAGAACGAGTGCTGGAGCGGTTACAAGACAGAGGTGTAAGGGTGAACAAAGACAAGTGTGCCTTCTTCCAGCCAAGTGTTACATATTTAGGGCACAAAATAGACAAGGAAGGGTTACACCCCATAGAAGAGAAGGTAACAGCCATAGCAAATGCTCCCACCCCAAAGAATGTCACAGAACTGAGAGCATTCTTAGCCCTACTGACATATTATGGGAAGTTTATGGACAACTTATCCACTATCATAAAGCCTATGACTGAGTTGTTACAGAAAGACAAGCCATGGGTATGGTCTACTAAGTGCCAGGAAGCATTTGAGAAGGCCAAGAGCCAGTTAACATCAGACACAGTGCTGACTCACTTTGACCCCCAGCTACCACTATTACTAGCGTGTGATGCAAGTGCCTATGGGTTAGGAGCAGTGATAGCACATACTAGAATGGCAGATGGTAGTGAACGTCCAATCGCATATGCCTCACGCACGCTTAGCAAGACTGAGATCAACTACTCTCAAATTGAGAAAGAAGCACTAGGCATCATTTTTGGGATACAAAAATTTAGGGACTACTTACACTACCGTTCAAAAGTTTGGGATCACCCAAACAATTTCATGTTTTCCATGAAAAGTCACACTTATTCACCACCATATGCTGTGAAATGAATAGAAAATAGAGTCAAGACATTGACAAGGTTAGAAATAATGATTTTTATTTGAAATAAGATTTTTTTTACATCAAACTTTGCTTTCGTTAAAGAATCCTCCATTTGCAGCAATTACAGCATTGCAGACCTTTGGCATTCTAGCTGTTAATTTGTTGAGGTAATCTGGAGAAATTGCACCCCACGCTTCCAGAAGCAGCTCCCACAAGTTGGATTGGTTGGATGGGCACTTCTTTGAGCAGATTGAGTTTCTGGAGCATCACATTTGTGGGGTCAATTAAACGCTCAAAATGGCCAGAAAAAGAGAACTTTCATCTGAAACTCGACAGTCTATTCTTGTTCTTAGAAATGAAGGCTATTCCATGCGAGAAATTGCTAAGAAATTGAAGATTTCCTACACCGGTGTGTACTACTCCCTTCAGAGGACAGCACAAACAGGCTCTAACAGGTACTATTTAATGAAGATGCCAGTTGGGGACCTGTGAGGCGTCTGTTTCTCAAACTAGAGACTCTAATGTACTTATCTTCTTGCTCAGTTGTGCAACGCGGCCTCCCACTTCTTTTTCTACTCTGGTTAGAGCCTGTTTGTGCTGTCCTCTGAAGGGAGTAGTACACACCGGTGTAGGAAATCTTCAATTTCTTAGCAATTTCTCGCATGGAATAGCCTTCATTTCTAAGAACAAGAATAGACTGTCGAGTTTCAGAAGAAAGTTCTCTTTTTCTGGCCATTTTGAGCATTTAATTGACCCCACAAATGTGATGCTCCAGAAACTCAATCTGCTCAAAGAAGTGCCCATCCAACCAATCCAACTTGTGGGAGCTGCTTCTGGAAGCGTGGGGTGCAATTTCTCCAGATTACCTCAACAAATTAACAGCTAGAATGCCAAAGGTCTGCAATGCTGTAATTGCTGCAAATGGAGGATTCTTTGACGAAAGCAAAGTTTGATGTAAAAAAAATCTTATTTCAAATACAAATCATTATTTCTAACCTTGTCAATGTCTTGACTCTATTTTCTATTCATTTCACAACATATGGTGGTGAATAAGTGTGACTTTTCATGGAAAACACAAAATTGTTTGGGTGATCCCAAACTTTTGAACGGTAGTGTATATGGAAGGAAATTCATATTAGTGACGGATCATAAGCCTTTAGTAAAGATTCTAGGGCCAACAACAGGGGTGCCAGCGTTAGCCGCTGCCCGCCTGCAGAGATGGGCATTACTCATCTCTGCCAATCAGTATGACATAGTCTACAAACCCTCCTTACAGCATGCAAATGCAGATTGTCTGTCCAGGCTCCCAGCGTGAAGCGTAAAGACAGCGTGCTCACAAAAGTTAGGCATTTTATACAGACAGGATGGCCTAAACATGTAGCAGATGAAGAATTAAAGCCATACTGGAACAGACGTGACGAGCTCACAGTGGAAGCCGACTGTGTGTTATGGGGTTTACGGGTAATCATACCCATGACACTGAGACCTACACTCTTGAAAGAGTTGCATGCAGAGCTTTTGGGCATTGTGAAGACAAAAGCAGTAGCCAGAAGCCATTTTTGGTGGCCACGCTTAGATCAGGAAATAGAAAATATGGTAAACAATTGTATTTTATGCCAAGCAAACAGACACCTGCCCACCAAAGCGCCCGTACATCCATGGAAATGGCCAGAGCAGCCATGGGAGCGAATCCACATCGATTTTGCAGAAAAAGGGAAACAGCAGCTTCTTTTGGTCAGTGATGCATACTCGCGTTGGCCAGAGGTCAAGCTTATGACCAGGACTACAGCTACAGCCCTAGCAGATGCAATGAGGGGCCTCTTTGCAGCGTGGGGGCTCCCCCAAGTGGTCGTTTCAGATAATGGCCCACAGCTAGTGTCAAGGGAGTTTGAAACCTTCTTAGAACAAAATGGTGTCAAACACATCAAGTCCGCTCCTTACAATCCAGCTTCCAATGGACAGGCAGAAAGGTTGGTCCAGACTTTTAAACAGTCTTTAGAGAAGCAGAAGGAATATGGGTATCCAGTGCAATGGTGCATTAATAGTTTTTGTTTAGTTATAGGAACACTCCATCAACAACCACAGGGAAATCCCCAGCTGAGCTCTTTCTGAAAAGACAGGTTCGAACCAGGTTGTCGCTGATAAAGCCAAAATTCTCAGCACAGATGCAAGAGAAACACACAAAGGTTACAGGCAGTCCTAGAACCCTGCAGCCCAATCAGAAGGTGAAGGTTAGGGATTTTCGGGGAGGGGATGGGAAGAAATGGAAACCAGGGGTGATAGAGCGAGCTCTAGGGCCAGTGACTTACTTAGTCAAGGTAGAGGGGCAAACCCTCAAGAAACACATTGGCCAGTTGATCACAGATAAGACCACAGACAACACAGGAGACCCAGAATTTGACATTGCAGAACATGTGTTTGTCAGGGCTCCAGAAACAGAGGTGGTACCCAGTGGTGAACTGGAAAGAGATGAAGCATCTGCCGCTAGGGAAGCACCACGCACCAGACAACAGCGAAACAGACGAGCACCTGATAGATTAACTTTATAATCTTTTTAGGAGAAACATTGATAGTAAACAACTGTTCATTGAGTGTTGACTGTAATAGGAAAAAGAATGTCACTGCTGTGGGTGGAAAACGGGTTTTATTTTTTTTGTTGTTGTTCAGATGAAAATATGAGAGGTTTAATGTTTCTGGGGAGGAATGTGGTGTATTGATAAATGTTCTATCATTCACTGTGGATACGGAACTACTGATGGTTTTTACAGGTTATTGACTGGATGTAACCCCGCCCAGAAAGGATATAAATATTAGGTGCAAAAGCGCCAAAACCCAGAACTGCGCTCTCCAATGCCTTGACGGCCAGGTGGACATGTACAGCCGAGAGATATGAATAAAAGCTCCTTTACATAATTTCATCTACGGGTACTTTGTCCGTAAGAACACAACAATAACATCATCATCTGCACCAAACTCAATGAAGCGTGGATCAGACTGAATATGCCAGTTTGAAAAGGTGCGTTTTGAGATGAGATTTGAAGGTTGAAAGAGAGTCAGTCTTGTGACTGTCTTGTGGGAGAGAGGTCCATAGGCGGGGGGCAGAATGACTGAAGGCTCTAGACCCCATGGTAGTCAAGCGGGCCAAAGGTGCAGTGAGTTAGAGAGCAGAAGAGGATCTGAGAGTGTGGGAGGGCGTGTGGATATGAAGGAGTTCAGAAAGATACGAAGGAGCTAGGTTATTAAGGGTCTTAAAGGTGAGGACAAGACCAGACCGGATCTGTCAAGGCCTGGGTTAACAACGGCCTCCATTGGTGCTGCGCCCAGTTTCCATCAGTACGATGGAAACTGTAAAATCCAATGTGGTGACCCCTGAGAAACAGGAAACAAGCTGAAAGACAAACAAGAAGATCTGCATATGTAGGGGAGCTTGTATTTGGACATAAATGAAAAACCCTGAGAGAAGTTTTTTTTTTCTTCCAGTTTCATCATGAACTGGATTTGTGTTCGAGTGTGTGAACGGTATAATCTGAATATCATGAAATCAAAGCTTGACAATTTCACATAACTTCTCAAGGTGTTACGAAGTGTTATAGAGTGTTCTTAATCCAGGATCATTTCTTCTTCATCTAACTTGGCATTAGTCACAGAAGGTGGTGGTGACTACTGTAATAAGTGGCTGTAGCACACACAAGACGGTGTGTCCTCACAGGACATGATATACACATCTGCTACTAACAGCAGTCTCACCAGGAAGCTCATTTGCATAGAGAGGACACTTCTTATTTGAAGGACATGCTTCAGTGCTCATGAAACCTTTATAACTCTGCAAGTCCAAAGCAAAGCCACCAACACTTGTTCATTGTGACAGAAAAGGTAAAAACCATGTGTTGGAGCAGCATTTTCATCCTGACATGTGCTGCCTTTATTCAAGGTAAGACCGGCAGAGATGATTCACTGTCTTCCTTGTTTTCCTCATCTCAACTTTTCCTCTCCTGAAAGAACTTTCTCTGATCTCACCAGTTTGTGTTTCCCCACCTGCACATTGTTTCTACCAAGTCCCTGTTTGTGTTTTACACTGTTGAGTTTCAGTTAAAACAACACCTGAAAAAAGGAATTCTATGTGTTTATGTGATGTAATGAGTAACACATCTGTCCTTTCACAGAGATTTCCAGATGTACATGTGAGACAATGAAGGCCTTCACTTTCAGTCTGTTTGTGTGTTTCTGTTTTCAGGATCAAGCAGTCAGGTCACTGTGACTCAGACTCCTTCAATGAAAGCTGCCAATGTAGGAGGATCAGTCAGTCTGGCATGCAAACTGAGTCAACCAGTTAATAATGTTTGTGGTAGTGACAGCAGACCCTGTTTCTCCTGGTACCAACAGAAACCTGGAGAAACTCCTAAACTCCTCATTTATAACGCAAACACTCTTCAGTCAGGAACTCCATCGAGGTTTAGTGGCAGTGGGTCTGGGACTGACTTCACCCTGACCATCAGTGGAGTCCAGGCTGAGGATACAGCAGTTTACTACTGTCAGAGTCTCCACAGTATCAATAGTCAGTGGGTGTTCACACGGTGATAGAGAGCCGTACAAAAACCTCCCTCTGTTTCACAGTGACTGATCTGCCAGCTGGGACATACGGTAAGCTCTATAACAACAACATCACCATTAATAACAATAATGATAATAATAATAATAATAGTAATAATAATAATAATAAAAACAAAAATATAATTGTAGTAATATGTTGTTCTTGGTCTTCTTCTAATATATGGTATTAGTTGCATTGTCTGTTTTTCTATTCTATTATTGTTATTGTATTACTGGTTTCATACTAATGCACAAATAAAAAAATATTAAATATTCTTTTCAAATTTGTCAGTTTTGTCAGTGTTTCTCTTTTGTTGTCCTCACATCTGTATACATCCTATGATCACACAAAAAGTACCATTTCAATAAAATGGAAAGTAAATCCTACATGACATGAAAGTGTGAGATTTACTTTGAATAATTACTGAATCCCCCAACCTCTGAAACCAGAGTTTAGCCTCCTCAGAAAATGGACAAAATAAATGTGGTCATCCATTGATAAAAGTCGGTGCTTCACACAATATGTTTAGAAAACTGCTGATTTCAGACTTTTCAGTCACGTTGCCTTGTTGTTTGAGAGCAATGTAAAGAATTATGATTTTAACCAAATATAACCTGATACACCAACATGTTTAATGATGTGTTCACCTACATGGTGCAATAATTAAATCAAATGATCATTAATGGTGTGATTATCACCTTCTTTAAATAAATTAACATAAAACTGCCACAACAAGTATGTAAGTAAGAATTTGCCGCTTAAAATATTTTCGTTGGTCTTGTGTACAAAATAATCTATTGACATGTCGAGTGGATTTTTTTTCTATCAAGTTGTATATTTATTTAGTGGTAAATATAAAACGTATGAATAAATTCAAAATTAAAATAATTCCTTGAAAAGTTATAAATTAGAAAATATGTTGTTCAGTTTTGAAAGCAGAAGTTTTACTTAACAACATTGAGAATTTGCTGCCCAAATATATTTTCAAAATATCATCCTGACATTTATTTAAAGTTTAATAAAAGCAGTCATATTTTAGAATGACCGAATTTTTCTTTTTCTTTTATTTTTTAATATTTGTCAATGTTGTGTCCAATTTTAACATTTCTGGTGTTAAAACTATTTGGTTGTATGTGTAGTGAGAAAGAGTCTCAATCCCAAGGGAAATGTTTTTTGGAGGAAACAGAAAACACTGGAAATAATTAACAATAACAATAACAATAATAATACTATTAATAATAATAATAATAATAATAATAATAATAATAATAATAATAATAATAATAATAATAATAATAATAATAATGGGGGTATGGGGTACCGGGACAGTTGCTACAAGCCATCCGGTCCTTGTATAACCAAAGTGAGAGCTGTGTCTGCATTCTCGGCACAAAGTCAAACACGTTTTCAGTGGGTGTCGGACTCCGCCAAGGTTGTCCCTTGTCTCCGATTCTGTTTGTGATATTCATGGACAGGATCTCAAGGCGCAGCCAAGGTGAGGAGTGTGTCCGTTTTAGAAACCTCAGAATTGCGTCTCTGCTCTTAGCAGATGATGTGGTTTTGTTGGCTTCATCAGAACGTGACCTCCAGCGAGCACTGGGGCGGTTTGCAGCGGAGTGTGAAATGGCCGGGATGAGAGTCAGCACCTCCAAGTCTGAGGCCATGGTCCTCTACCGGAAAATGGTGGATTGCTCCCTGGATTAGTTGTTGCCTCAAGTGAAAGGGTTCAAGTATCTCGGGGTCTTGTTCACGAGGGAGGGTAGGACGGAGCGGGAGATTGACAGGCGGATTTATGCAGCATCAGCTGTAATGCGGAAGTCGTACCGAACCGTTGTGGTGAAGAAGGAGCTGAGCCGGAAGGCAAAGCTCTCAATTTACCAGTCAGTCTTCGTTCCAACCCTCACCTATGGTCATGAGCTGAAATGAGTTTCCTCCGTAGGGTGTCTGGGCTCAGCCTTAGAGATAGGGTGAGGAGCTCGGACATCCGGAGGGAGGTCAGAGTAGAGCCGCTGCTCCTTCGCTTCGGAATGAGCCAGTGGAGGTGGTTCAGGCATCTGATTAGGATGCATCCTGGGCGCCTTCCTTTGGAGGTTTACTGGGTACGGCCAACTGGGGGGAGTTCCCGGGGGAGACCCAGAACTCGCTGGAGGGACTACATGTCCCATCTGGCCTGGGAACGCCTTGGAAACCCCAGGAGGAGCTGGAGGACGTTGCTGGGGAGAGAGACGTCTGGAGTGCCCTACTTAGCTTGCTGCCACCACGACCCGACCCCGGAGAAGCGGCTACGATGAATGAATGAATACATGAATAATAATAATAAATTGAGGTTGTACCCAAACATTATGAACAGAGCGGATCATAAAACATAAGTTGCCGTGAGAAAGGGAAAGTCCAGTTAAACATTTATTTGGCCACGGTAAAGCAAAAGCTTATTTTCAGCGTCAGTGTGAAGACAACAGTTCTTTATCAGTAGCAGCTAAACAAAGGCAGGTCTGCATGGAGGAGACTCTGTGCATCAGTCCCACTCGGTGGTTTATAAGGACAGACTCAACTCTTGTCACTCAGTGACACCCATCACACCTACATGTCTCTCATCTGCATGTGCGTCTTGACTCTCACATGTTACAGCGCAGGTAAGTGATCTTTTAAATCTGTATTTCATTCTGCTGGTTCATTGTCTGTGTTGATAGCTGTCTTGTTAAGACAATGTGAGTTATCTCTCTTATCATCCATAAACTACCAACACAGGTCATATATGAAACTCAGCTTATTTCCCATGTATGTAAATAATCACAGTGTATGATCTGGCATGTTAATGTAATATTCTAACTCATGTACACTCCGTAACGGTCATGGTTGTGTGGTCTGGACCATCGGGGCTCGCCTGTTCTCCATCCCCTGATTGGTGTTTCTGTTCACCTGCGCCCCATTTGCCTGGGTAACCTTGATTGGGGTGTTTCTGATAATCACACCAATCAGAGTTGATTTGTTTGGTCATCATGACAATCAGTTGGAAATCATGTCACTCCATGGCACATGGGTGATACCAGCCATGTGCCATGGAGTGCCATGTGCGTGCAGGTTTTTCTCCCCAACCCAACACTGCTGTACTTCAGATGAGTTCACTGACCACACACCTTCAGCCAAACACAGGAGGAATGGTCAGTGAGCTCAGCAGCTGTAGTGTTGGTCTGAAAGAAAACCTGTGTACACACAGCTCTTCATCACACATGGTTGAGTGCCACTGTCGTACGATCTGAATCTCCAGCTATATAATAACCTCCTCCCTCCCTCCCTCCCCAGCCATTTCCCCAGTCTCACACGATCCTCTTCCCCTTCCTCAGCTGTTGAGGGCCAATTAGGGCCTGATGAGGTCAGGCCCCGTGATCAGCCATTAGAGGAAGGTGAGGAAGAGGAGGAGTCCGCTTTAGTTGAGTACAATGACCCCTGTACAGAGGAGGACCCTCCCTGGGCTCCAGCAACCTACCTTGAGAAAGGTAGAGGATTTACGAAGAGACTGATTCTAAAACCAGATGCTAACCATCAGCACAACATATGGACCAAGCGAGACAACAGCTGGGATGAGAGTAAAGAACAAAAGAAGATGAACATCGCAATTTCGATGCTTAAAGCAGCCAATATGTCAACACCATGTCATCATTACGAGATTAGATCTTATCCAGCACAAAAGACATGGAATTGTTATTATTGTGTTTTTTCTCATTATTGTTGTTGTTAATAAATATAGTAGTGGCAGTGTTGGTGGTGGTAATAGTAATCACAGTAGAACTAGTAGTAACAGACCTAAAGATGTGATTATTATCACAGTCTATTTTCTTTATTAGTGGGAGTAGTGGTCACAGCAGTAGTTATAATGGTAGTGTCTCTCGTAGGAGCAGTGGTAGCTGTGTTTGTAGTACTTAGCTTTAATAGTACTATAAGCACTGTGAATATTACTTGTACTACAAGTTGTTAATGTTATTGTTGGTTTACTGTTAACCAGCAGCGTGCTTAACTGGGTGTTTGTCTCCCTCTAGTGGTGGCCATCTATGACTACATGGCTGATCAGGAGGACGAGTTGTCCTTCCAAGAGGAGCCATTATCTGTGTAATCAAGAAAAACGAGGATGGCTGGTATGAAGGTGTGATGAACGCCACCACAGGCCTGTTTCCAGGAAGCTACGTTGAGGCCATCATGCACTACGCTGACTAAGGGGGAGGGGGGGTGTCTTTCTGTCTCCAGCTCACTTTTCACTTTATCTTCCTTTTTCTGGAGTTTCCACTTTTCTGTCCTCACGCTGTCGACTGCTCTTTTTCTCCTCCTCTCTTTCATTACCGTCACGTCTCTTTCTCACTTTGTGCCTTGCTGTCTTGGTCTTCACCCGCTCCCAGACTCACCTTGACCCCTCATCTTTGCTTGTGACCCTCCCAGCCTGGTGTAAAACAACCAAAAGTATCTGTATTTCATGGGGATGCACTTGTCATCACAGCCTTGACTAGAAGTGTTGCCTCTCTTGTCCTGCGGGGACCAAAAAGAAGAAGGTCTGTGTTAGTTAGTAGTGAGAAGTAGTGAAAAGGCTGGTGGATATGAGGCCTGCCAGTGTTGTGTTAGCCAAGCCATCATTACACAACTCATAGTATTTGTATTGTTTCCCTCAACCATCGTTTATCAGTTAGATTATTTTTTTGCTGGAGGTGTTACTGAATCATCAGTAGGACACCTTCCTACCAAACTTCCAAGCCCTACGCCTCTGCTGATTGTCATCCTTGGTAAACATCTTGAGGTCATCAATGTAGAACAGATGGGCCAGTTTGCCTTTCTGTGATTTGTACCCATAGCTGCTGTTGTTCAGTAGACTGCTGAGTGTTGCTAGTGCAAGGCAAAAGAGCAGTGGTGATAGTGAGTCCCCTTGGAAGATTCCACTTCTGATGTTGATCGGTCTCGATGTTAACCACCCCTCTGCATGATGGAGATTCAGGGTGGTCTTCCAGGTCTTCATGCTCTCTGTGATGAATTTGACAGTTGTTGGGCAGACTCTGTGGATCTTGAGGCTCTTCTCTATCCAGGAGTGTGGCATGCTGTCAAATGCCTTCCTGTAGTCAATCCAAGCTGCTGACAAGTTCTTTTCCTTCGATTTGACCTCTTGCAATATGGCTTTATTGAGGAGTAGCTAATATTATCATTATCATTATTATTGTAACTATTATTATTATTATTAGTATTGCTGTTATTATTATTATTGTAATTGTTATTATTATTATTATTATTATTAGTAGTATTAGTATTGCTGTTATTATTATTATTGTAATTATTATTATTATTATTAGTAGTAGTAGTAGTATTAGTATTGCTGTTATTATTATTATTGTAATTGTTATTATTATTATTATTATTATTATTATTATTATTAGTTGTAGTAGTATTAGTATTGCTGTTATTATTATTATTATTATTATTGTAATTGTTATTATTATTATTAGTAGTAGTATTAGTATTGCTGTTATTATTATTATTGTAATTGTTATTATTATTATTAGTATTAGTATTGCTGTTATTATTATTATGAGAAAAAGCGATGCTTGTAAGACCAACGTTGACTAGTTCTTTTTTTTCGATTTGACCTCTTGCAATATGGCTTTATTGATGAGTAGCTATACTTCATCTTCTTGTTCTTGTTCTTCTTCTTATTATTATTATGGACTGTGGGAGGAAACCGGACCTCCAGAGGAAACCCACGCAGACACGGGGAGAACATGCAAACTCCACACAGAGGACGACCCGGGACGACCCACCAAGGTTGGACTACCCCGGGGCTCGAACCCAGGACCTTCTTGCTGTGAGGCGACCGTGCTAACCACTGCGACACCGTGCCACCTATTATTGTTATTGATATTGTTATGATTGGTATTATTGTTGTTGTTGTTGTTGTTGTTGCCATATAAACCGACTTACGGCAAGTTGCAGATTTTTTCTTTCTATTTTTCTCAGGTTTTGCAGTAATGACCAAACAGCAGCAGGATAAACGGTTTGGATGATGGATGGGTGGATGGATGGATGGGTGGGTGGGTGGATGTGTAGCCGGGTGGTAAATCTGTTAAATATGTTAAATGATTTTCCACTTAAATTTAGTATAGTTTAACTGTTAATATATGTAATTGTTACACTGTCAAGCCATGTAAAATGTCATTTGATGTATTTAAATTGTGAAGCAGATTGTGAGTGTATTTTTATAGTTTTGATTGTCATTGCATGTTTTGACCAGTAAGTGGCAGTGTTGCGGACTTTTATTGTAACTCTGTGCAAGTTATCCAAGTGCATCTTGGGTATTATCTCTGTTTTTCTTGTGTGGAGCGCCTGAAGATTGCGGTGTGACGGTGCTCTGACTCCGCAGTAAGTAGGGGTAAATATCTTGGGAAATATACCTGTAACATTATTCCAAACAATATTGTATGTCGGTAATTTGACACGATGGTTTGATTTAGACGCTACTGGAGTTGATGTTCGGTGATTTTGGGCGCGAACCGTCGACCACTGTTCGCCATTGCAGGCATGACAAGGTAATGTTGGCGTGCATAAAGCCACACCATGCCATTGTATTTGGGTAGTAAGGGAAATGTAAAGGTTTTATATGCATTTTAATTCTGTTTAAAGGTAACTGACAGAGTGAGAAGTTGCGCAATCTTCAGGAAGTTCCACATGTCTTTGTTAAACCCTGTTTAACATATATAGTCCACTGCCGTATTTTGCACCGTATTTTTGTATTTTCCTTTTAAAATCTTTTCTGTTAAACTTGACACATCTGTGAACATTTATGAGCTGTTTGCTCGAAAGACACAGGAATTTAGGCACTCAGTAAAACGATCTGCATTCGAAGGTTCAAACAATAAAATTAAAGCTACAAGAACCCCGGAAGTAATTGTGTCCTGTGTGGTATCTAATTCCACGGGCTACATAATTTTGGTACCAGGAGTGGGGTGTAGCTAAAACATTTTTTTAAATTGGCAACAGAGTGGCTTATTTTTACTTAAAAAAATAAAAAATACGGCAGTGGTGAAGATTGCTGGTGACGTCCGTTGGTGTTGAGTCTGAAGCCATCCTGCTGTGGAGGTGGTGACCAGCGAGAGACGACGTGAGGGGCTCTACGACGTTCTGGGGCTTCCTGTTTCACACGACTCAGCCGTACCAGCGCAGAGGACTCTAGCGCTAACTTCAGCTACAAAGACCAAGATCCAGCAAGGCTCCAAGTTAAAGACTGTCCTTGTAGTATCCTTGAACCAGGTTTTGAACTAAATATCCTCATTTATACTGGACTGAGTAAAGATTAATATATCATTATGTCTAGTGATTCTGGTGATGAAGGGAGTTCACGTAATGATAATGGCCACACCTCAGGTGGCATAACGGGTATAGGTGAAGGTGCTACAAAAGAAATGCAGACCACCATGCAAGAGCTCGCCAGACTGCGAGATGAGCTCACCAGGTTAAATGGTGAAGCAAGGGCTCAGAGAGCAAGTGATAACAGTGCACCCACACGTTCATACATCTACGTTCCAAGAGAACGCCAGATCCAAGCATTTAGTGGGGAGTGTGGTACAGACAGGAGATCTGTCGAAGAGTTTATTGAAGAGGTTGAAAGGGTTTTAAGATACAGAGAGCAAACAACAGAAGAACAATGTGACTATATACTATCTCTATTGCGTGGCCCTGGATTAGAAGAGGTGAGTCTATGCATGAGTGGTCAGTCAGTGGGGCCCAGTGATTTATACTCTTACCTGAGCAATGCATTTGGGGAAAAGCGCAGTTCCGCACAGCTTTTGCAGACCTTTTACAACCGTAACCAAACTGATGGAGAAGACCTCCGTGACTACTCCCATGCACTATCCCAGATTTTGAGCTCTGTAGTGAAACAGTCCACAGATGTAATACCTAATGAGAAAACTGTGCTCAGAGACCGGTTTATTGAGGGTTTAAGAGAAGCAGCACTGAGGCGTGAACTCAGGAAAATGGTTAGGGACAAACCAGAGAGCAGTCTTCTAGATGTGAGGAACGAGGCCCTCCTGTGGGAGATGGAGGACAGCAGGTCTCATCGTCCCAGGGTCATAAAGAGCAACCAAGTTACATCAGAGGTTCCAGAAACCCAGTGCTCTACTATTAAAACAAACAATGACCAAGTTCCTGCATTAAATGATGTTCGGAGAGCAGTAGCCCATCAGGAAAAACAGCTAGCAGAGTTAGGCAAAACACTCGCTGATCTAGCCTTTGCTGTAGGTGAACTGAGTAAGCGCAGCACTCAACAGACGTTCCTAGAACCCAAGCCACGACCTAGACCCCAGCCAAAGTTCACACCAGATGGTCAGCCTATCTGTTTCAAGTGTAGAGGCATAGGTCACATTGCAAGAAAATGCTCACAGGCCAGAGGGGGTCAATGGGACGCAACACCTAGTTCTTATGTAGTGCAGGAAAACTCGCACCCTCAGTTGTCATGAGCCACACAACTCGAGGGGAGGAAGCTGGCTCACCAAAAGAGACTCCAGACAGAAGCAGGATCTTAGAGCGTGCAGTCGGAAAATGTAAAATTGTTGAGGTGAAATTACGAGGTGTTACAGTGTCCTGCTTACTTGACACTGGTAGCAGGGTCAGTACAATTTCTGAGGGTTTTTTCAGGGAACACCTGTCAGTGAAAGGCGAAGACATTCACCCGGCATTTGAGTGGTTAAAGATCACCGCAGCTAATGGATTAGACATACCCTATATGGGCTATGTGGAGCTTGATGTAGAAGCCATGGGTCTGACTATCCCAGAGCGAGGTTTTCTGATAGTTAAATATTCTGAGCACTCTTCCTCTGTTCCAGGTCTAATAGGGATGAACATTGTCAAAAAATGCAGAGAGCTAGTACACACTGAGTTTGACACCACACTGCAGGAGAGGTTTGACTCAAACTGGAGAGAGGCTTTTAATCATCTTCATGCAGTACATGCAACAGACAGACTCTCTTTCGCTAGGGTAGCTGGTAAGGATGTAGTCCATATACCTGCTTCATCTGCTGCTACAGTTATGGCTAGGGGACTCAGGACCGTGAGTGAGGATGGTTCTTTTTTGTTGCTGGAGTCTGTGGGTGTCCCCGTTCCTGGAGGTTTGGTTGTTGTGCCTACTTTGGTTTCATCGGGCAATCACATTTTTCCAATCCGAGTCATGAACATGTCTGATGAAGATATCTGGCTAGGGCCACGGACTAGGCTAGGGGTTTTGACTCAGGTAGACTGTGTGAAAAGTGATGAGCTTTGTGAGGTACAGTTCCAGAGAATCTCAGCAGACACTGAACAAGTGAGTATCAGTGAACACCCCGAAACACCGACAGATGTGCAGGAAATTCTCGGCAAGCTCAATTTTTGTGGTAGCCCAGAACAGCAAGCACAGCTGACTTTGTTACTGGAGAAGTACTCTTTTGTGTTTGCAACAGAAGATGAAGATCTAGGCCACACTGACAAAGTACAACATGAGATCCATCTGACAGATGACATACCTGTAACACAGCCATACAGACGAATCCCACCCACACAGTACAGTGAAGTCAGGGAACATATTGGCAAGCTGCTTAAAAAAGGGGTCATTCAAGAAAGCTCTAGTGCTTATGCTTCGCCCATAGTACTAGTGAGAAAGGCAGATGGTAGTCTGAGGCCATGTGTCGATTACAGGAAACTCAACTCAAAGACAAGACGTGATGCATTCCCGCTCCCGAGAATTGATGAGAGTTTTGATGCGCTGAGAGGGGCAAAGTTCTTTTCGACCATAGATCTGGCGAGCGGATACCACCAGGTAGCTATGCATGAGAGAGATCGGACTAAGACTGCATTTACTACACCGTTTGGTCTGTATGAGTACGTGAGGATGCCTTTTGGTGTTTGTAACGGTCCAGCTACATTTCAGAGACTTATGCAAGTTACTATGAATGATCTCATTTTTCAGATACTCCTGGTCTACCTAGATGACATCTTGGTTTTTTCAGAGACATTTGAGCAGCATTTGGAGAGACTTGAGACTGTGTTTAAGAGACTGGCAGAGACGGGCCTTAAGGTGAAGTTGCAGAAGTGTGCTTTTCTACAGCAGTCATTAAAGTTTTTGGGTCATCAGGTGTCAGCAGAAGGTATAGGAACTGACCCCTCCAAGGTCTCTGCTGTTAAGAACTGGAAGGTCCCAATCACTGCCAAAGAGCTGCAGTCGTTCTTGGGTTTCTGTAGTTATTACAGGAGATTCATTCGAGGCTTCTCACAGATTGCCGGGCCACTGCATGACCTAGTCAACAAATGTTCAGGTGTGAAAAAAACAGGGAAAGTAGGTCACCAGTTTTGTAATATGTGGACACCAGAGTGTGACTCTTCCTTTGAGCAGTTAAAGGAAAAACTTACCTCTGCTCCCATTTTGGGTTTTGCTGACTTCACACAACCATTCGTAGTTGAGACAGATGCTAGTCAGCATGGATTAGGCGCTGTATTGTGTCAGCAGCAAGGTGACACCAGACGTGTCCTAGCATATGCTAGCCGCAGACTATGCCAGGCTGAGAAGAATGACCGAAATTATGGTAGCATGAAGTGGGAGTTGCTTGCCTTAAAATGGGCAGTTGCTGAAAAATTCAGGGGTTACTTGCTTGGTTCAAAGTTTGTTGTCCTGACTGATAACAATC
The DNA here is from genome assembly GCF_029633865.1 of Lampris incognitus. Classification (NCBI taxonomy): domain Eukaryota; kingdom Metazoa; phylum Chordata; class Actinopteri; order Lampriformes; family Lampridae; genus Lampris; species Lampris incognitus. The sequence goes on along the minus strand of NC_079221.1, from coordinate 51,605,576 downwards.
CCCTCTGCCACCTCAAGACAGCCAAGTTAGGTGCTTTATAGCAGAGGTGGGTAGCGCAACTTTCTGTTTTTGATTTCGAGGTTAAGTACCGTCCTGGTTGCAGTAATGCCGCCGCAGATGCTCTCTCTAGGAAGGAGTTTGCAGGGGAGCCTGAAACAGACCCTGACTCGGATTTTGACGACTGTATCACTGTGTGTAACCTGATTGAGCGAGGAACAGTTCTGGATCCTGGTCTTGTCTCTAGAGGTCTGGAGTGTTACAAAGTGAGACAGATCCATGCTGGGGAGTCGAGGTCTGGTGAGACAGGTACTAAACAGGGCAACACCCCCACACTGCCAGGTTATACCAGAGAGGAGCTGGTAGGTTTTCAGGCCGGTGACCCCACCCTAAAATAGTTTAGGGCATTTTGGGATCGGGAGAGGAGGCCATGTCCCAGAGAGAGAGCAGCCCTGTCTAGTCAAGTGAAAAGATTGTTGAAACAATGGAGATTCATACAAAAAAGAGAAGGATTGTTGTACAGGGTTATCACAGACCCACGTCATGGAGAAGTGTGGCAGTTACTCGTGCCTAGTTGTTTGAGGGACCAAGTTCTAGAAAATGTACATAACAACATGGGACATCAGGGCATAGAGCGCACTGTAAACTTGCTAAGAGGGAGGTGTTTTTGGGTAGGGCTATGTGAGGATGTTGAAAGCTGGGTTAAAAACTGCGAGCGGTGCATTTTGACCAAGATGCCTCAGCCAAAAATCCATGCTCCAGTTCAGGCATTCCTGGCCTCCCGACCTCTAGAAGTGGTGGCTGTTGATTTTACAGTGTTGGAGGCAGCTTCAGATGGCCGTGAAAATGTCCTTGTTGTGACCGATGTGTTTACAAAGTTCACACAAGCGTATGCTACCAAAGACCAGAAGGCTGACACTACAGCTAAAGTTTTGCTCAGGGAGTGGTTCATGAAATATGGGGTCCCAGAGAGACTGCACTCAGACCAAGGTCGAAATTTCGAGAGTGAAATTATAGCAGAGCTGTGCAAACTCTATGGGGTTAAAAAGACACGGACAACTCCCTACAGGCCACAGGGAAACGGTCAGTGTGAAAGATACAATCGCACACTCCATGACTTGTTAAGGACACTCCCACCAGAGAAAAAAAAGCGTTGGCCAGAGCATCTGTCTGAAGTAGTATATGCCTATAATCTCACTCCTCATTCCACCACAGGGTACTCGCCTTATTATTTGCTTTTCGGGGTACAGCCACATCTCCCAGTAGATGCTTTATTAGGGCGTGAGTGTGTGTCAGACAGGAAGCAGGATTGGTTGTCTGTTCATCAGGAGAGACTCAGACAGGCACACGAGAGAGCCAGAGAGTACTCAGAGCAGAAGGCAGCTGAGAGGATCTCACTGCAAAATGAGAAGGTGTATTGTCCTCCTGTGGACATTGGTCAGTTGGTTTTCCTATGTCACAGACCCCCAGGTAGACATAAGATTCAGGACACATGGACCTCAACAGTCTACAAGGTAGTTGACATCCAGGGTACCACACACACCGTTGAACCTTTTGAGAGAGGTCCCATTAAAAGAGTTCATAGGTCAGAGTTCCGACCTTATGCAAAACCAGTTCCCAAACCAAGAACTAGAACTAGGTTACAGACCACTACACAGCCTGTAGCTGAGGATGAGCCTGAGTCACCTGAGACTGATTTTGTTATTGTTGAGGAAGTCATCCCTCGCCGGCTTGTGCAAGTACCTAACCTGCCTCTTGCAGCAGAAAGTGTTAGTTTACATGTGACAGCACCCACAGATGAGAGTGACGGTGAAGGACCTGAGGAAGGTTGTTCAGATATGAGAAATTGTGGCACAGAAACAGAATGTGTTAATGATGTGCATCCAGACGTTAGCGACAGTGACTTGCCCATTATTGAAAACAGGGACAGGCCCGCACTAACAGATGATGCTGGTGGAGCAGAACGTAGAACCTATGCACCTAAACCTGCCATTAGGAAAAGCAAGCGGGAAATGGCTGGATCTCATTCAAACCCATTTCATCTGCCAAAGTCAGCCTGTAATGCAGTCTCAGTCAGCACAGACATGGTCTCTAAGGTTTTGACAAGCCTGGGTGCTGCTCTCTTTGAAAAGGCCTTGCAGAGAGTATTTGAGTCAGTTCATGTTTCGTAGTCACCGAGGACGTTGACTATATTTGCAGGGGAGTATGTAGCCGGGTGGTAAATCTGTTAAATATGTTAAATGATTTTCCACTTAAATTTAGTATAGTTTAACTATTAATATATGTAATTGTTACACTGTCAAGCCATGTAAAATATCATTTGATGTATTTAAATTGTGAAGCAGATTGTGAGTGTATTTTTATAGTTTTGGTTGTCATTGCATGTTTTGACCAGTAAGTGGCAGTGTTGCGGACTTTTATTGTAACTCTGTGCAAGTTATCCAAGTGCATCTTGGGTATTCTTTCTTTTTTTCTTGTGTGAAGCACCTGAAGATTGCGGTGTGACGGTGCTCTGACTCCGTAGTAAGTAGGGGTAAATATCTTGTGAAATATACCTGTAACATTATTCCAAACAATATTGTATGTCGGTAATTTGACAAGATGGTTTGATTTAGACGCTACTGGAGTTGATGTTCGGTGATTTTGGGCGCGAGCCGTCGACCACTGTTCGCCATTGCAGGCATGACAAGGTAATGTTGGCGTGCATAAAGCCACACCATGCCATTGTATTTGGGCAGTAAGGGAAATGTAAAGGTTCTATATGCATTTTAATTCTGTTTAAAGGTAACTGACAGAGTGAGAAGTTGCGCAATCTTCAGGAAGTTCCACATGTCTTTGTTAAACCCTGTTTAACATATATAGTCCACTGCCGTATTTTGCACCGTATTTTTGTATTTTCCTTTTAAAATCTTTTCTGTTAAACTTGACACATCTGTGAACATTTATGAGCTGTTTGCTCGAAAGACACAGGAATTTAGGCACTCAGTAAAACGATCTGCATTCGAAGGTTCAAACAATAAAATTAAAGCTACAAGAACCCCGGAAGTAATTGTGTCCTGTGTGGTATCTAATTCCACGGGCTACATAATTTTGGTACCAGGAGTGGGGTGTAGCTAAAACATTTTTTTAAATTGGCAACAGAGTGGCTTATTTTTACTTAAAAAAATAAAAAATACGGCAGTGGTGAAGATTGCTGGTGACGTCCGTTGGTGTTGAGTCTGAAGCCATCCTGCTGTGGAGGTGGTGACCAGCGAGAGACGACGTGAGGGGCTCTACGACGTTCTGGGGCTTCCTGTTTCACACGACTCAGCCGTACCAGCGCAGAGGACTCTAGCGCTAACTTCAGCTACAAAGACCAAGATCCAGCAAGGCTCCAAGTTAAAGACTGTCCTTGTAGTATCCTTGAACCAGGTTTTGAAGTAAATATCCTCATTTATACTGGACTGAGTAAAGATTAATATATCATTATGTCTAGTGATTCTGGTGATGAAGGGAGTTCACGTAATGATAATGGCCACACCTCAGGTGGCATAACGGGTATAGGTGAAGGTGCTACAAAAGAAATGCAGACCACCATGCAAGAGCTCGCCAGACTGCGAGATGAGCTCACCAGGTTAAATGGTGAAGCAAGGGCTCAGAGAGCAAGTGATAACAGTGCACCCACACGTTCATACATCTACGTTCCAAGAGAACGCCAGATCCAAGCATTTAGTGGGGAGTGTGGTACAGACAGGAGATCTGTCGAAGAGTTTATTGAAGAGGTTGAAAGGGTTTTAAGATACAGAGAGCAAACAACAGAAGAACAATGTGACTATATACTATCTCTATTGCGTGGCCCTGGATTAGAAGAGGTGAGTCTATGCATGAGTGGTCAGTCAGTGGGGCCCAGTGATTTATACTCTTACCTGAGCAATGCATTTGGGGAAAAGCGCAGTTCCGCACAGCTTTTGCAGACCTTTTACAACCGTAACCAAACTGATGGAGAAGACCTCCGTGACTACTCCCATGCACTATCCCAGATTTTGAGCTCTGTAGTGAAACAGTCCACAGATGTAATACCTAATGAGAAAACTGTGCTCAGAGACCGGTTTATTGAGGGTTTAAGAGAAGCAGCACTCAGGCGTGAACTCAGGAAAATGGTTAGGGACAAACCAGAGAGCAGTCTTCTAGATGTGAGGAACGAGGCCCTCCTGTGGGAGATGGAGGACAGCAGGTCTCATCGTCCCAGGGTCATAAAGAGCAACCAAATCACATCAGAGGTTCCAGAAACCCAGTGCTCTACTATTAAAACAAACAATGACCAAGTTCCTGCATTAAATGATGTTCGGAGAGCAGTAGCCCATCAGGAAAAACAGCTAGCAGAGTTAGGCAAAACACTCGCTGATCTAGCCTTTGCTGTAGGTGAACTGAGTAAGCGCAGCACTCAACAGACGTTCCTAGAACCCAAGCCACGACCTAGACCCCAGCCAAAGTTCACACCAGATGGTCAGCCTATCTGTTTCAAGTGTAGAGGCATAGGTCACATTGCAAGAAAATGCTCACAGGCCAGAGGGGGTCAATGGGACGCAACACCTAGTTCTTATGTAGTGCAGGAAAACTCGCACCCTCAGTTGTCATGAGCCACACAACTCGAGGGGAGGAAGCTGGCTCACCAAAAGAGACTCCAGACAGAAGCAGGATCTTAGAGCGTGCAGTCGGAAAATGTAAAATTGTTGAGGTGAAATTACGAGGTGTTACAGTGTCCTGCTTACTTGACACTGGTAGCAGGGTCAGTACAATTTCTGAGGGTTTTTTCAGGGAACACCTGTCAGTGAAAGGCGAAGACATTCACCCGGCATTTGAGTGGTTAAAGATCACCGCAGCTAATGGATTAGACATACCCTATATGGGCTATGTGGAGCTTGATGTAGAAGCCATGGGTCTGACTATCCCAGAGCGAGGTTTTCTGATAGTTAAATATTCTGAGCACTCTTCCTCTGTTCCAGGTCTAATAGGGATGAACATTGTCAAAAAATGCAGAGAGCTAGTACACACTGAGTTTGACACCACACTGCAGGAGAGGTTTGACTCAAACTGGAGAGAGGCTTTTAATCATCTTCATGCAGTACATGCAACAGACAGACTCTCTTTCGCTAGGGTAGCTGGTAAGGATGTAGTCCATATACCTGCTTCATCTGCTGCTACAGTTATGGCTAGGGGACTCAGGACCGTGAGTGAGGATGGTTCTTTTTTGTTGCTGGAGTCTGTGGGTGTCCCCGTTCCTGGAGGTTTGGTTGTTGTGCCTACTTTGGTTTCATCGGGCAATCACATTTTTCCAATCCGAGTCATGAACATGTCTGATGAAGATATCTGGCTAGGGCCACGGACTAGGCTAGGGGTTTTGACTCAGGTAGACTGTGTGAAAAGTGATGAGCTTTGTGAGGTACAGTTCCAGAGAATCTCAGCAGACACTGAACAAGTGAGTATCAGTGAACACCCCGAAACACCGACAGATGTGCAGGAAATTCTCGGCAAGCTCAATTTTTGTGGTAGCCCAGAACAGCAAGCACAGCTGACTTTGTTACTGGAGAAGTACTCTTTTGTGTTTGCAACAGAAGATGAAGATCTAGGCCACACTGACAAAGTACAACATGAGATCCATCTGACAGATGACATACCTGTAACACAGCCATACAGACGAATCCCACCCACACAGTACAGTGAAGTCAGGGAACATATTGGCAAGCTGCTTAAAAAAGGGGTCATTCAAGAAAGCTCTAGTGCTTATGCTTCGCCCATAGTACTAGTGAGAAAGGCAGATGGTAGTCTGAGGCCATGTGTCGATTACAGGAAACTCAACTCAAAGACAAGACGTGATGCATTCCCGCTCCCGAGAATTGATGAGAGTTTTGATGCGCTGAGAGGGGCAAAGTTCTTTTCGACCATAGATCTGGCGAGCGGATACCACCAGGTAGCTATGCATGAGAGAGATCGGACTAAGACTGCATTTACTACACCGTTTGGTCTGTATGAGTACGTGAGGATGCCTTTTGGTGTTTGTAACGGTCCAGCTACATTTCAGAGACTTATGCAAGTTACTATGAATGATCTCATTTTTCAGATACTCCTGGTCTACCTAGATGACATCTTGGTTTTTTCAGAGACATTTGAGCAGCATTTGGAGAGACTTGAGACTGTGTTTAAGAGACTGGCAGAGACGGGCCTTAAGGTGAAGTTGCAGAAGTGTGCTTTTCTACAGCAGTCATTAAAGTTTTTGGGTCATCAGGTGTCAGCAGAAGGTATAGGAACTGACCCCTCCAAGGTCTCTGCTGTTAAGAACTGGAAGGTCCCAATCACTGCCAAAGAGCTGCAGTCGTTCTTGGGTTTCTGTAGTTATTACAGGAGATTCATTCGAGGCTTCTCACAGATTGCCGGGCCACTGCATGACCTAGTCAACAAATGTTCAGGTGTGAAAAAAACAGGGAAAGTAGGTCACCAGTTTTGTAATATGTGGACACCAGAGTGTGACTCTTCCTTTGAGCAGTTAAAGGAAAAACTTACCTCTGCTCCCATTTTGGGTTTTGCTGACTTCACACAACCATTCGTAGTTGAGACAGATGCTAGTCAGCATGGATTAGGCGCTGTATTGTGTCAGCAGCAAGGTGACACCAGACGTGTCCTAGCATATGCTAGCCGCAGACTATGCCAGGCTGAGAAGAATGACCGAAATTATGGTAGCATGAAGTGGGAGTTGCTTGCCTTAAAATGGGCAGTTGCTGAAAAATTCAGGGGTTACTTGCTTGGTTCAAAGTTTGTTGTCCTGACTGATAACAATCCCCTCTGCCACCTCAAGACAGCCAAGTTAGGTGCTTTATAGCAGAGGTGGGTAGCGCAACTTTCTGTTTTTGATTTCGAGGTTAAGTACCGTCCTGGTTGCAGTAATGCCGCCGCAGATGCTCTCTCTAGGAAGGAGTTTGCAGGGGAGCCTGAAACAGACCCTGACTCGGATTTTGACGACTGTATCACTGTGTGTAACCTGATTGAGCGAGGAACAGTTCTGGATCCTGGTCTTGTCTCTAGAGGTCTGGAGTGTTACAAAGTGAGACAGATCCATGCTGGGGAGTCGAGGTCTGGTGAGACAGGTACTAAACAGGGCAACACCCCCACACTGCCAGGTTATACCAGAGAGGAGCTGGTAGGTTTTCAGGCCGGTGACCCCACCCTAAAATAGTTTAGGGCATTTTGGGATCGGGAGAGGAGGCCATGTCCCAGAGAGAGAGCAGCCCTGTCTAGTCAAGTGAAAAGATTGTTGAAACAATGGAGATTCATACAAAAAAGAGAAGGATTGTTGTACAGGGTTATCACAGACCCACGTCATGGAGAAGTGTGGCAGTTACTCGTGCCTAGTTGTTTGAGGGACCAAGTTCTAGAAAATGTACATAACAACATGGGACATCAGGGCATAGAGCGCACTGTAAACTTGCTAAGAGGGAGGTGTTTTTGGGTAGGGCTATGTGAGGATGTTGAAAGCTGGGTTAAAAACTGCGAGCGGTGCATTTTGACCAAGATGCCTCAGCCAAAAATCCATGCTCCAGTTCAGGCATTCCTGGCCTCCCGACCTCTAGAAGTGGTGGCTGTTGATTTTACAGTGTTGGAGGCAGCTTCAGATGGCCGTGAAAATGTCCTTGTTGTGACCGATGTGTTTACAAAGTTCACACAAGCGTATGCTACCAAAGACCAGAAGGCTGACACTACAGCTAAAGTTTTGCTCAGGGAGTGGTTCATGAAATATGGGGTCCCAGAGAGACTGCACTCAGACCAAGGTCGAAATTTCGAGAGTGAAATTATAGCAGAGCTGTGCAAACTCTATGGGGTTAAAAAGACACGGACAACTCCCTACAGGCCACAGGGAAACGGTCAGTGTGAAAGATACAATCGCACACTCCATGACTTGTTAAGGACACTCCCACCAGAGAAAAAAAAGCGTTGGCCAGAGCATCTGTCTGAAGTAGTATATGCCTATAATCTCACTCCTCATTCCACCACAGGGTACTCGCCTTATTATTTGCTTTTCGGGGTACAGCCACATCTCCCAGTAGATGCTTTATTAGGGCGTGAGTGTGTGTCAGACAGGAAGCAGGATTGGTTGTCTGTTCATCAGGAGAGACTCAGACAGGCACACGAGAGAGCCAGAGAGTACTCAGAGCAGAAGGCAGCTGAGAGGATCTCACTGCAAAATGAGAAGGTGTATTGTCCTCCTGTGGACATTGGTCAGTTGGTTTTCCTATGTCACAGACCCCCAGGTAGACATAAGATTCAGGACACATGGACCTCAACAGTCTACAAGGTAGTTGACATCCAGGGTACCACACACACCGTTGAACCTTTTGAGAGAGGTCCCATTAAAAGAGTTCATAGGTCAGAGTTCCGACCTTATGCAAAACCAGTTCCCAAACCAAGAACTAGAACTAGGTTACAGACCACTACACAGCCTGTAGCTGAGGATGAGCCTGAGTCACCTGAGACTGATTTTGTTATTGTTGAGGAAGTCATCCCTCGCCGGCTTGTGCAAGTACCTAACCTGCCTCTTGCAGCAGAAAGTGTTAGTTTACATGTGACAGCACCCACAGATGAGAGTGACGGTGAAGGACCTGAGGAAGGTTGTTCAGATATGAGAAATTGTGGCACAGAAACAGAATGTGTTAATGATGTGCATCCAGACGTTAGCGACAGTGACTTGCCCATTATTGAAAACAGGGACAGGCCCGCACTAACAGATGATGCTGGTGGAGCAGAACGTAGAACCTATGCACCTAAACCTGCCATTAGGAAAAGCAAGCGGGAAATGGCTGGATCTCATTCAAACCCATTTCATCTGCCAAAGTCAGCCTGTAATGCAGTCTCAGTCAGCACAGACATGGTCTCTAAGGTTTTGACAAGCCTGGGTGCTGCTCTCTTTGAAAAGGCCTTGCAGAGAGTATTTGAGTCAGTTCATGTTTCGTAGTCACCGAGGACGTTGACTATATTTGCAGGGGAGTATGTAGCCGGGTGGTAAATCTGTTAAATATGTTAAATGATTTTCCACTTAAATTTAGTATAGTTTAACTATTAATATATGTAATTGTTACACTGTCAAGCCATGTAAAATATCATTTGATGTATTTAAATTGTGAAGCAGATTGTGAGTGTATTTTTATAGTTTTGGTTGTCATTGCATGTTTTGACCAGTAAGTGGCAGTGTTGCGGACTTTTATTGTAACTCTGTGCAAGTTATCCAAGTGCATCTTGGGTATTCTTTCTTTTTTTCTTGTGTGAAGCACCTGAAGATTGCGGTGTGACGGTGCTCTGACTCCGTAGTAAGTAGGGGTAAATATCTTGTGAAATATACCTGTAACATTATTCCAAACAATATTGTATGTCGGTAATTTGACAAGATGGTTTGATTTAGACGCTACTGGAGTTGATGTTCGGTGATTTTGGGCGCGAGCCGTCGACCACTGTTCGCCATTGCAGGCATGACAAGGTAATGTTGGCGTGCATAAAGCCACACCATGCCATTGTATTTGGGCAGTAAGGGAAATGTAAAGGTTCTATATGCATTTTAATTCTGTTTAAAGGTAACTGACAGAGTGAGAAGTTGCGCGGTCTTCAGGAAGTTCCACATGTCTTTGTTAAACCCTGTTTAACATACATAGTCCACTGCCGTATTTTGCACCATATGTTGTATTTTGTATTTATTATTTTCCTTTTAAAATCTTTTCTGTTAAACTTGCCACATCTGTGAACATTTATGAGCTGTTTGCTCGAAAGACACAGGAATTTATGCACTCAGTAAAACGATCTGCATTCGAAGGTTCAAACAATAAAATTAAAGCTACAAGAACCCCGGAAGTAATTGTGTCCTGTGTGGTATCTAATTCCACGGTCTACACGACATATTAAAGGCGACCCAAGTAATCCGACATCTCAAAAACCGCTTGATCAAAAAATCTGAAATTTGGTATACTTATACTTGGACCCATTTGGCTACATTGTCTAAAGTGCTGATTAGCTTGATTACAAAAATGGCTGCCAAACAGCCAATCAAAATTCAGCAGCTAATATCTGCTAGTGTGAACGGCCAATCTTCATGAAATTTGATAGGCTTATTCTTTGTGGCACATAGAAGCCATGTACCAAATATGAAACAGATCGGACACATGGCGGCTGCAATACTGCTTGGACCCCATTAATCGCCGCTTGCGGCTATATTTATTATTATTATTATTATTAATATTATTGTTATTATTATTACCATTATTATTATTATTATTATTATTATGTTTAGTATTGTTGTTGTCATTGTTATATTATTATTATTAGTTCTATTATTATATTATTATCATTGTTGTTATAGAGCTTATGTCCCAGCTGGCAGATCAGTCACTGTGAAACAGAGGGAGGTTTTTGTACGGCTCTCTATCACCGTGTGAACACAGCCTGACTATTGATACTATGGAGACTCTGACAGTAGTAAACTGCTGTATCCTCAGCTTGGACTCCACCGATGGTCAGGGTGAAGTCAGTCCCAGACCCACTGCCACTAAACCTCGATGGAGTTCCAACATCTTGACCCCTTTAGTGGGCGAAACACCTCACCATATCCAAAACTCCATTGATTTCGAGGACAAGGTTCAAGGCGTAAAACTGGAACCGGATGAAACCATGGTATCCTACGACGTGACCTCTTTATTCACCTGCATCCCAACCATGAAGGCTTTGGAAACTGTGAGGCAACTTTTGCTACGTGACAACACCCTCCACAATAGGACCAACCTCAGCCCAGACCAGATTTGCCAACTACTGGACCTTTGCCTGAACACTACATATTTCCAATTCAGGGGCCAGTTTTACAGACAGAAACACGGCTGTGCAATGGGCTCACCGGTATCTCCCATTGTGGCCAACTTATATATGGAAGAGGTAGAACACAGGGCACTGAACTTCTTCAGAGGAACACCTCCGAGCCACTGGTTCAGATATTTGGACGACACATGGGTCAAAATCCAAACATAAGAGGTGTAAGCGTTTACCAAACACATCAACTCAGTGGACAAGAACATTAACTTCACAAGGGAAGACGTAAAGTACAACAGTTTGCACTTCTTGGACTGTGACGTCCACATTGGGGAAGACAGGAGCCTCCACATTGGGGTTTACAGGAAACCTACACACACAGAACAATATCTACTTTTCGACTCACACCACCCTCTGGAACACAAACTGAGCGTCATCAGAACTCTGCAACACAGAGCTGATAATGTGCCCAGCAGCACTCAGGCCCAACGGGAAGAACACAAACACCTGAGGGAAGCTTTAAAAACCTGCGGCTACCCCAGTTGGACCTTTATGAAAACATAACACGTTCCAGAAAGACCAACCAGGTGAGCGATGAGGAGAAGAAGAACACAAGGAATAACATAGTCATCCCGTATGTTTCTGGGGTCTCCAAGAAACTCAGGAGAATGTTTAACAAACACCGCATCCCGGTATACTTCAAACCCAGCAACACACTCCGACAAAGACTGGTTCATCCCAAAGACCGGGTACCACACACCCGGAAAAGCAATCTGGTGTATGCTGTACAATGCAATGAGGATTGCACTGACCTATACATAGGAGAAACCAAACAACCACTACACAAACGGATGGCCCAACAGAGAAGGCCAAACTCCTCAAGACAAGACTCAGCAGTCTATCTACACCTAAAGGAGAAGACACACTCCTTCCAGGACAGCAACATACACATTTTGGACAGGGAAGATAGATGGTTTGAAAGAGGGGTGAAGGAAGCCATCTATGTGAAACTGGAAAAACCATCCCTCAACAGAGAAGGAGGTCTGCCACACCACCTACCTCCCACTTACAATACCGTCCTTTCATCTCTACCCAGGAGACTCAAGAAGCCTTAGCCTCCAAGAACAACAGTCGCTCACTAACGGCTCCAAACGACTCATGACCACTGAATGGAGCACTAACGAAGTCAAAACCAACACCTCCAACGACCGTCGCTGCTTAACATCGGATCACAGAGAGCCATTGACATCAATAGCTCTGATAACGACTCCAAAGAGGATAGATATCTGAGTTTCATCACCAGCCAGTCAGACTAGCTTGGTCTAGTCAGAAAGGCACGAACTGATGAAGCCTCTTGGATGAGAGGCGAAACGTCTTCACGGATATGTACCAAATCCAGCTGCACTCGATTCAATTCCTTTGGACAACCATGACCTGGATGAATGAGAACATTCACAGACTTCCTGTAGTGTGGTATTCTAACACAGGTAGAAGGTTTTCTCTGCAGCATTGTGAGGATGTTTTGGGGACGCTGTTGAGGTAGCAGATTATATAATTTTATTTTATGAAACATTACCACAGTGTCTCAAAATAAAGGAATAACATTCTCACTGCAACATTCATAAAATGTTTGAGGATGCTATTGAGGCTGAGATGATGGAACATTTCCTATAACATGTTCCTGTCATGTGATATAATAACAAGGTCTCGGTCAAGGTCACATTTATTTTTAGAGCAACTCAACACCAAGCCAGGTTTGTGCCAAAGTGCTTTACAACCATCAGAATTGAGCAACAGTAATCATAAAACATAAGTACATACGTACACACATGCATCATCATCATCATCGGCAGTCACTCGAAGCGAGTAGGACTGTCCTCTCAACTGGTTTGTCTACTTGTGGGTCTTCAGATGTTTACAGAGGCAGATCTGCGATCCACATACTTTGGTGCAGTGTGGACAGGGGAAAGTGGTGGTTGGTGGTGGTGGTTGAGTCTTGTTCTCTGTCTCCTTGTGGTGCTGTGGTTTATTCTCTGCAGCACAGTGGAGCTCCATTTCATGACATGCAGCTACCTCCTGCACGGATTTCTGCCAGGAGCATCTATCCAGTGCAATGTCTTCCCAGGTGCTCGATGTGATGGTGAATTTCTTCAGACTGGGCTTGATATTGCCCTTGAAACGTTTTTTTTCTTTTGCCTGCCGGGAGCTCACTGACCTTCCTTCAGCTGGGGTACAGGATCTCTTTGGGGAGACGTGTGTTGGACATGCGGATGACACGGCCTGTCCATCAGAGTTGGTGCTGCATTATTGTGCTGGTGATGCTAGTCATGTTGGCTTCTTCCAGAACACTGATGTTGGTGCGTCTGTCCTTCCAGCTGATCCTCAGCATCTTTCATAAGGATCTTTGGCGGTATTGTTCCAGGACTCTCAGGTGCCTGCTGTAGGTGGTCCATGACTCTGCTTCATACAGCAGGGTGGGGGGAACCACCCCTCTGTAGACCAGGAGTTTTGTTTGGGCCTTTAGGTCTCGGTCTTCAAAGACTCTTACTGAGTCTGGCATAAGCACCACTGACACAACTCAGGAGATGGTTGACCTCAGACTCGATGTCAGTTTATGAGGAGAGAAGGCTGCCGAAGTAGGAGAAGTGATCAATGTCTTCAATAAACACATACATACGTATCTCTTTTAAAAGAGTTGTGAGTACACATTTTAATGCAAGCACAAAAACATATACTACACTATGCACTTATGTGTTCCGGATGTGCTGGAAAGTCCGAAATTTCAACTTCTTACTGGAGAAATGGGGTCGTCTGGTCCTTTAAGTTGAAGTGTGAACTCAGAGCGTTTCTTTTCAGTCTGTAGGTCACCAAGATGCACTTATTAGAGCTCAGCAAGTCTGTATAGCATAATAGTACACAGCATTATTCACAATGTCTTCTCTTAAATACATATAACTTTGATTTTCAACATTGAATGGTCTCAAACTTTATGAAAAATAAAAACTGTGTATTAAATGGCCAAACACAAGTTTGAAACATTAATTTACAACACATCTGATACATTTCTTTGGTAATGGGCCAGTTTACATTGCCAAATATTACTGACATAATGCCAGCCATATTAACGTCAGTCTCTTGTGGGTGTCCATATTTGTCCCCTGTTATTTCCAGTCTGGCCACTGGGAGGTGCAGCACTTCTTTGTGTGTCCAACCAGCTAGAATTTCTGACGTCAGACATCAAGTGGAACACAACTTAACTGTTTCAACACAGTTTAAAACAAAAAAGTACCATGATGCAACAGCACATGTGTCCATGCCCCTGTCTTAGACTTAGACTGACTTAGACTTAGACTGAAATGGATGATCCGCAGTGACGACCCCTAACAGGAGCTGCCGAAAGTAGTAGCAGTAGTATTAGTAGCAGTAGAAGTAGTAGTAGTAGAAGTAGTAGTAGTAGCAGTAGTGGTAGTAGTAGTAGTAGTAGTAGCAGTAGTAGCAGTAGTAGTAGTAGTAGTAGTAGCAGTAGTAGCAGTAGTAGTAGTAGCAGTAGTGGTAGTAGTAGTAGTAGCAGTAGTAGCAGTAGTGGTAGTAGTAGCAGTAGTAGCAGTAGTAGCAGTAGTATTAGTAGTAGTTGCAGTAGTAGTAGTAGTAGTAGTAGAAGTAATAGTAGTAGTAGTAGTAGTAGTAGTAGACTGTAGCTTCAGTTAGCACCCAGTCTTGTTCTCGCCTGTTTGTTTCTTATTGGTGCACAGATCTTCTCAGACAATACTTGATTTGGGATTAAGTTCATCTCTGGACACAACAATCAGGAATGTTAGACAATAGCAACTGATTTCAGGGAGGTTATTTGTATACTTGGCGCCATCCTGTGCTTTACCTGTGCCCCTGTCCAGAGGGTTACTGGTTGTGTCAGGGAGGGTATCCAGCGTGAGTTTTGTCAAATCGTTTTGCTGATTAAAAAAAACAAGCAAAATAAATAATAACAATAATAATGATAATAATAATAATGATGATGATGATGATGATGATAATAAAACATTTTATCTGTGGGCACCTTACAGAACACAGTAAAAAACAAGCAGCACTGTATCAGACAGCAGAGCATCAAAACAAAGCAGGTAGACAATAAGAAGTTAACACAACAGATAAGTATAACATCATCATCTGCACCAAACTCAATGAAGCGTGGATCAGACTGAATATGCCAGTTTGAAAAGGTGCGTTTTGAGATGAGATTTGAAGGTTGAAAGAGAGTCAGTCTTGTGACTGTCTTGTGGGAGAGAGGTCCATAGGCGGGGGGCAGAATGACTGAAGGCTCTAGACCCCATGGTAGTCAAGCGGGCCAAAGGTGCAGTGAGTTAGAGAGCAGAAGAGGATCTGAGAGTGTGGGAGGGCGTGTGGATATGAAGGAGTTCAGAAAGATACGAAGGAGCTAGGTTATTAAGGGTCTTAAAGGTGAGGACAAGACCAGACCGGATCTGTCAAGGCCTGGGTTAACAACGGCCTCCATTGATGCTGCGCCCAGTTTCCATCAGTACGATGGAAACTGTAAAATCCACTGTGGTGACCCCTGAGAAACAGGAAACAAGCTGAAAGACAAACAAGAAGATCTGCATATGTAGGGGAGCTTGTATTTGGACATAAATGAAAAACCCTGAGAGAAGTTTTTTTTTTCTTCCAGTTTCATCATGAACTGGATTTGTGTTCGAGTGTGTGAACGATATAATCTGAATATCATGAAATCAAAGCTTGACAATTTCACATAACTTCTCAAGGTGTTACGAAGTGTCATAGAGTGTTCTTAATCCAAGATCATTTCTTCTTCATCTAATTTGGCATTAGTCACAGAAGGTGGTGGTGACTACTGTAATAAGTGGCTGTAGCACACACAAGACGGTGTGTCCTCACAGGACATGATATACACATCTGCTACTAACAGCAGTCTCACCAGGAAGCTCATTTGCATAGAGAGGACACTTCTTATTTGAAGGACATGCTTCAGTGCTCATGAAACCTTTATAACTCTGCAAGTCCAAAGCAAAGCCACCAACACTTGTTCATTGTGACAGCAAAGGTAAAAACCATGTGTTGGAGCAGCATTTTCATCCTGACATGTGCTGCCTTTATTCAAGGTAAGACCGGCAGAGATGATTCACTGTCTTCCTTGTTTTCCTCATCTCAACTTTTCCTCTCCTGAAAGAACTTTCTCTGATCTCACCAGTTTGTGTTTCCCCACCTGCACATTGTTTCTACCAAGTCCCTGTTTGTGTTTTACACTGTTGAGTTTCAGTTAAAACAACACCTGAAAAAAGGAATTCTATGTGTTTATGTGATGTAATGAGTAACACATCTGTCCTTTCACAGAGATTTCCAGATGTACATGTGAGACAATGAAGGCCTTCACTTTCAGTCTGTTTGTGTGTTTCTGTTTTCAGGATCAAGCAGTCAGGTCACTGTGACTCAGACTCCTTCAATGAAAGCTGCCAATGTAGGAGGATCAGTCAGTCTGGCATGCAAACTGAGTCAACCTCCTCATATTCATGAGGGCAATCCACTTATCTCCTGGTACCAACAGAAACCTGGAGAAACTCCTAAACTCTTCATTTATTACGCAAACACTCTTCAGTCAGGAACTCCATCGAGGTTTAGTGGCAGTGGGTCTGGGACTGACTTCACCCTGACCATCAGTGGAGTCCAGGCTGAGGATACAGCAGTTTACTACTGTCTGAGTCTCCACAGTATCAATAGTCAGGATGTGTTCACACGTTGATAGAGAGCCGTACAAAAACCTCCCTCTGTTTCACAGTGACTGATCTGCCAGCTGGGACATACGGTAAGCTCTATAACAACAACATCATCATTAATAACAATAATGATAATAACAACAATAATAATAATAATAATAATAGTAATAATAATAACAAAAATATAATTGTAGTAATATGTTGTTCTTGGTCTTCTTCTAATATAAGGTATTAGTTGCATTGTCTGTTTTTCTATTCTATTATTGTTATTGTATTACTGGTTTCATACTAATGCACAAATTAAAAAAAATTAATATTCTTTTCAAATTTGTCAGTTTTGTCAGTGTTTCTCTTGTGTTGTCCTCACATCTGTATACATGCTATGATCACACAAAAAGTACCATTTCAATAAAATGGAAAGTAAATCCTACATGACATGAAAGTGTGAGATTTACTTTTAAAAATTACTGAATCCCCCAACCTCTGAAACCAGAGTTTATCCTCCTCAGAAAAGGGACAAAATAAATGTGGTCATCCATTGATAAAAGTCGGTGCTTCACACAATATGTTTTGAAAATTGCTGATTTCAGAGTTTTCAGTCACGTTGCCTTGTTGTTTGAGAGCAATGTAAAGAATTATGATTTTAACCAAATATAACCTTGTAGTGGTTATGGGGATACATAATTCCCCTTATTGAGCTGGTAGGAACGTTGGTTTACAGCTGCTGTTTTCTCAGTTCGGGTTTGCAGTGACGCACTTCCGCTGCGCGGGTTTTTGTTGTTGTTGTAATGGTGGAAGGAATAAATGGTGCACGTTGTGTAGCCGAAAGAGAAAGCTGTCACGACTCCTGCTTGAGCTCCTCTACACTGGTGACCCCGACGTTTGTCTCTTGGTAGTTATCAGAGACAATCTTTCAAAGGAACATGGTTGACGACATCAACGCGGTTTCTCTCAAACTGCCAGAGTTCTGGGAGTCATCGGCCCCGACGTGGTTCGCCCAGGCGGGAGCGCAGTTTGCTATCCGCAAGATAACGGACGACGCTACTAAATACTACCACGTGGTATCGGCGCTCGGGGGTTCGACTGCAACTAGAGTGGTGAGTCTCCTTACAAATCCTCCGGCGGCAGACAAATACAAGGGGCTCAGAGACCACCTCTTGAAGCCTTTTGAACTGTCCGACGCCGAGAGGGCCCACCGCCTCTTTTCTCTGCAAGGCTTGGGTGACAGCAGGCCACCCGAGCTGGTTCTGCGACAGCTGCCTGCTCAGGTGCGGGCCGCTTTGGCTAACACCAGCATCACCGATTGCCGCAAGCTAGCTGAAGAAGCTGACAAGTTCTTCCTGGCCAGCCAACAGCAGCGCTGCGCGTCCGCGCTCACCCCTGCCCACCCCCACACGCCACCACCTGGCGACTCCATGGTGGTGGCCGCGGCAACCCCCGGTCGGCGACAGGAGCCCGGCCTGTGCTTTTACCATGCAAACATGGCCGGCGCCAGGATTGTTTCTCTCCTGGTGCTAAAGGTGGGCTAGACCAATACGTGGGGGTGCTAAGAAAATAGTTGATTTTCAGAAGTTCAGAGTTACTTTAGAAGGAAGTTCTCGTTTTTTTCAATAAAAACAGATATGGCACACAGCACATTCGATATAAATGTCGTTTTTAATTGAATTTGGCCAAAGAATATTAAACAAAATAGCTATAGTGTAGTGTGTAGCCTAATACAAGTGACCACAACTTCACATCACAAGGCAATGACAAAAACCGCCTTTCACGTGCAAAGGTTTTTTTTCCCACCGGGCAGCGCCGATGCAGCCACAATTAATAACAACACAGGCCTACATCCAAAATGCGATAATAAAAATAAGTGCATTTATACCATATGCATAAACAGACAACTGTGCATTGGTAATACATCTAATAGTGTTTGGATGAAATGGCAATCACAACGTCAGTAAAATTAAATCAATAATATCCAAAGGATTGCCACAACGAGAAGTGCAATGCATTTAGCCTATGCATGTTCACTGTGCACACACTTGTAAAACGAATTTAGCGATTATATTTGCAACAGTGCTTGTTGGCCGACAAAAGGCCTATGCATGCGTCTGGTTGTCCCTTCCAGATCCAGATCAGCGCCATTGAATCGTATTCCCACCACTAGATGGGCGCGGCGGCTCTGTCAATAAATAAAAGGCCTTTCAGTTGCAAATTCATAATAATAGATGAGCCTACGACAGGCGCACAATAAACTAAATTAGCCAACTTAATACCACATAACAATACAATATCCTATGGCATATTTATAATAAATTAATCAGTTAGTACTCACCAAGTCAAAGTGTTGTTTTATAGAAGGACGATGCATCTGTTGTTGTGGTTCAGTGCAAATGAGTCTGTTATCTTCTGGACATCCAGGGCCTTGGTTCTTTCTGCATGTGTGGACAGGCAGGCAAGGTGCTGAGTCGAGGGTTTGCCATTCTGTTTCTCAGGTAGGTTTTTACACGCCGCATGCAGGAAAAACTGCACTCACATGACGCGGAGGTTACTGGCAGTGTGACAGATATGCGTAAAAGTTTATAGATGTCCACGAAGGAGTCTTTGTAAGGTTTAAGCATGGACAGGAATTCAGGTGTGCTGCCAACTGTCTCGCCCTGTTCTTTTTTTCTTTCCAAGAGCCGGCGCACTTGGTGCACCTCGGCCAGCAATTTGTCCTCTCTGATTCCATAGTGATGTGCCATGGGCACAAGGCTCTCCTTTTGAAGGAATGTGACATGCTCGGGGTTGAGGGCTGACGTTCCCATGATAACTAGACCTGCTTCTGTGGAAAAGCGTCGGGTCATTACATTCACAAGTCGGTCAATGACAGGGTAGAATGAGGACGTTCGGATTTCATCCGCAGAGGACATGGATGGATGTTCTGTTTGAATTGGAGCTTCAACTATAAAGTCCTGTAGATGGCGAGGTTGTTGGGATTGTCTCTTCTCTTGTGGGGGTTGTACGGAGACACCGACCATTGCGCACAGGGCCTCTGCCTTGCTCCATATGGCTCTCCAAGAGTCCTCTGTGCGCTTTTCTTTTATGCTCGTGATGACCGAGTGTGCGAGGTCAGTGGCAGTCTCGAGCAAAAGATCAGGGGACTGTAGAGTGTCAGACATGAACTTTGCTGTGCGGAACAGGTCCTCAAACAGGATAAGGTGGAGGATGAATTCAGCATCAATGAGTGAGAGTAGTGACCGCGCGTCAGTCGATCTGCGTGAATTTGGCTGCCACTTGATGTCATTTAAAGTTGCAATGATGGCTGGAAGGGTTTTTTGCACTGCCCACGGCGCCCGCAGATCCCTACTCTCATCTACCATCAATGCAAATAGTTCAGCATCTTGTATTTCACAACTTATCTGATCCCTAATCTTATTTGCCATAATGTCTAGTATTTCATTCTGTATATCATGATGCGTGTATTTAGCATTTCTAGGATTATCTGAGATTTTCTGTGCAACTGTTTTGTCGAATTTGCCTATTACCTGTAAAAGTTCAAGGAAGTTTCCCTGTTTGACAGCCATGTCGTTTTCTATGTCTCCTCTCTGTGAAAGTCCCTGGTATGCAGTGTAACGCAATGACTCCGCAACTGCTCTCATATACTCTCTGTTCGCTCGGACTATTTTCGAATGTCCATCACTCAGTGCATTGCATATTGTTGAACCAGACTCTTTCTGAATAGTCCACTCATTCCACGCTGTCATTGCATATTTATGCTCCACACTAGCATTGTGTGTCTTGAACGAACCTGTCGCCGTCTTCCAGTTCTGGTAGCCATAGTGGGTAAATGCCGCCTTCTCTCCATGGTTTCCTGGACGTTGAAAGTGGCGACATGCAAAGCAGAAAGCACGGTCCTTTGAAATAGAATATTCCAGCCGTTTGTAATCCTCGTACCATCTACGATTGAAGTAGCGATCCTGCTGTCCAACTTTTCTGGCTGGATAACGCTGAAGAAGTGGGCGCCTTGGTTTTTCAATAGGTGACTTGTCACAGCCTCTCGCCCTTGACATCAAAGCGATCGCCCTTGACACCTGCTACACCAGCTGACACCTGCTACACCAGCTGACACCTGCTACGCCAGCTGACACCTGCTACACCAGCTGACACCTGCTGACCCCCCCTTCACCCCGGCAATCGCCCTCACCCTTAAAAGGCCTCCACTATGGACCAGTCTTCGCTGGAACGTCGCCATTCATGGACTTCTGCTTGCCTGCCTACCTGCCACAGAGCCAACTCCTGCTCTACCCCCGAGATTGGTCACTTCAATAAAGACTGGATTCTTCCCTTACCTGGTTGTCCCGTCTGCTTTTGGGTTCTTTCCCGATACGTGACAGTACGTTCCAGCCACTATGGACCCAGCAGACCATCCCACCACAGACCTGGCCACGGTCTGCCAGGCTGTAGCCAACCAGGAATCGGTCCTCGGCCAGCACAGCCAGGTGCTACAGGGGATGGCTGACGCCCTCCGTGGGCTCAGCTCAAAGATCTCCGGAATCCAGACCCAACTTAGTGCCTCCGCTAGCCCGGGATCCGCCCCTCCAGCTTCGCCACCCCCAGCGCCATCAACTTCGGCTAAGGAACCATGGGTTGCCCCGCCCGATAAGTATGGTGGAGGTATCGGACTTTGTCGCCCTTTTTTGATGCAGTGTGAGATTGTGTTTAACCAGCAGCCCCAGTCATATTCCACGGATGGAGCCAAAGTCGCTTACATCATGGGTCTTCTCCGGGGAAGCGCCCTGGATTGGGCTACAGCGGTGTGGGAGATGTGGGCCTCCACTTCCTCATCCTACGCAGAGTTCACCACGGCTTTTCGCCAGGTTTTTGATCATCCCGTGCGGGGAAAGGATGCGTCAAAAAGACTGATCTCTCTCCGCCAGGGTTCCCGCAGCGTCGCTGACAACTCAGTTGAGTTCCGTACGCTATCAGCGGAGAGCGGATGGAACAACGAGTCCCTCCAGGCCGGCTTTTCCAACAGGCTAAGCGAATCCATAAAGGACGAATTGGTTTCCTACCCCGAGCCTGGAGGGTTGGAGGAATTGGTTACCCTGGCCATTCGTGTGGACAACCGTCTCCGGGAGCGGAGGCGAGAGAGGACACACCGCTTTCCTGGTCACAACAACTTACCACGGGCCACACCTCCAAACTCTGGGGGCCGAGCTCGCTCGACTGAGGTTGCCGTCCTCCGAGAAAGCCCGAGGCGTGACTCTTCCCCAGCTTCGGAGCCGATGCAACTCGGCCGCTTCCGGCTCAACCCGTAGGAGCGTCTACGCCACATCACTGAGAACAGCTGCTTGTATTGTGGTCAGCCTGGTCACTTTCTCGCCTCCTGCCCTCACCGTTCCGTCAAACTAGCACGCTCACGAGGGAGGGGGAGGATCCTCGTGAGCCCAACTGTCTGCCCTCTGTCTCCTCGTCCACGTACCCAGTTGCAAGCTACCATCAGTTTTAAAGGTCAGTCCACTAAACTTTTGGCTTTAATTGACTCTGGAGCTGATGAAAGCTTTTTGGAGGCAAGTGTTGTGAAGCAGCTAGGTCTTGCCACTGTGAGTCTGGACCAGCCTCTTGAAGCTATTGCCCTGGATGGACGTCTCCTGGCCCGGATAACCTCTAAGACCGAGCCTGTGCGCCTCCTGTTGTCGGGAAACCACCAAGAGGAGTTAAGTTTTTTCGTTATCAATTCTCCATTTGTTCCCATTATACTTGGTCATCCCTGGCTGGTTAAGCATAGTCCCCATATTGATTGGTCATCGGCCAGAATTTCAAGTTGGAGTCCCGTCTGTCATGCCATATGCCTCCAGTCTGCTCTGCCTCAGTCTGTCCCCTGTCAGGTGTCAAGCTCTGAGACCTCTGACCTGTCACTGGTGCCTCCAGAGTACCATGACCTCCAAGCCGTGTTCAACAAGCAGCAAGCTCTCTCCCTGCCTCCTCATCGCCCCTATGATTGCGCTATTGACCTGCTGCCAGGCGCTCCCCTCCCCAGCAGCCGCCTATATAGCCTCTCCAAGCCTGAGCGGGAGTCCATGGAGAGGTACATCAAGAACTCCTTGGCTGCTGGTCTTATTCGCCCGTCATCATCACCCCTTGGTGCGGGGTTCTTTTTTGTGGCCAAGAAGGACAAGACCCTCCGGCCGTGTATTGACTATAGAGGCCTCAATAACATCACAGTCAAGAATAAGTACCCTCTGCCCCTCATGACTTCCACTTTTGATTCTCTCCAGGGAGCCACAGTGTTCACTAAACTAGACCTCCGCAATGCTTACCACCTGGTCCGGGTTCGAGACGGAGATGAATGGAAGACTGCCTTCAACACCCCCCTGGAGCATTTTGAATATCTGGTGATGCCGTTTGGTCTCACTAATGCCCCAGCTGTCTTCCAGAGTCTGGTCAATGACGTCCTACGTGACATGTTGGATCGTTTCGTTTTTGTTTACCTGGATGATATCCTGATTTTTTCCAGAGACCTGTCAGAGCATGTCATGCACGTCCGCCAAGTCCTTCAACGGCTTCTGGAGAACCGCCTTTTCGTAAAAGCAGAGAAGTGCGAATTCCATGCCCCCTCAGTCACCTTCCTGGGCTACATCGTGGCCGATGGGCAGGTGAGAATGGACCCCGCCAAGGTCAGAGCGGTTCTTGAGTGGCCAAGCCCGACCAGCCGTAAGCAGCTTCAGAGGTTCCTCGGGTTTGCCAACTTCTACAGACGGTTCATCCGCAACTACAGCCGCGTTGCGGCCCCACTAACCGCTCTTACCTCCACCTCCAGACCGTTCTTGTGGACCCCTGTAGCAGAGGCAGCTTTCCAAGCCCTCAAGCACCGCTTCACCACTGCTCCTATCCTCATCCAGCCAGACCCAACCAAGCAGTTCGTTGTAGAAGTAGACGCCTCTGAGATTGGGGTGGGGGCGGTCCTTTCTCAGCGCTCCAGTGAGGATGGCAAGACACACCCCTGTGCCTTCCTGTCTCGCCGTCTCTCCCCAGCTGAAAGGAACTATGATGTGGGGAATCGTGAGCTCCTGGCGGTGAAATTGGCACTGAAGGAATGGCGACATTTTCTGGAGGGGTCTGAGCTTCCTTTTATAGTGTGGACTGACCATAAGAACCTGGAATACATCCAGTCAGCAAAGCGACTCACCGCGCGCCAAGCCCGGTGGGCGCTCTTTTTTGGTCGTTTTAATTTTTCTTTGACGTACAGACCTGGCTCCAGGAATGCCAAGCCCGATGCTCTGTCTCGTGTGCATGGGGAGGAGTCTGAGTCCTTGGATTTCGTCTCTGGTCTGCCCGCCTCCGACGGTAACACCGTTGTACTGACTGTTGTTGATCGCTTCAGTAAATTTGCTCACTTTTTGCCCTTGTCTAAACTGCCTTCGGCCCGAGAGACTGCGGATCTGCCTGTCAGGGAGGTTTTCCGGGTCCACGGTCTTCCCCGTGATATAGTGTCTGACCGTGGCCCCCAATTCACTTCTGCTGTCTGGAAGGCTTTCTGCTATGCCATCGGTGCCACCATCAGCCTGTCATCGGGGTTCCATCCTCAGACCAACGGCCAGGCCGAGAGGGCCAACCAGGCATTGGAGACTGTCCTCCGCTGTCTGGCTTCTGCCAACCCATCCTCTTGGTCCTCACAACTTCCCTGGGTAGAATATGCCCATAACACCTTGCCATCGTCTGCTACTGTGTTGTCCCCTTTTCAATGCCTTTACGGCTATCAGCCCCCCCTTTTTCCTTCTCAAGAGGTAGACATTCCGGTTCCGTCTGTCCAGGCCCATGTCCGTCGGTGCCGTCGGGCCTGGCGGCGAGCCCGTGCTACACTGCTCAGGGCCTCCGACCGTTACCAGCACTTGGCGGATCGTCATCGCACCCCTGCTCCGGACTACTCCCCCGGTGACCAGGTATGGCTCTCTACCAAGGATCTACCCTTGAGATCGGACGCTAAAAAACTGTCCCCCAGGTATATTGGTTCCTTTCCCATTGTCAAAGTCATTAACCCCTCTGTGGTCCGTCTGAAGCTGCCCCGCACTCTCCGGGTTCCCCCTTCCTTCCATGTGTCCTGCCTCAAACCTGTCTCTACCAGCCCTCTAGTTCCCCCGCCCCCCCCCCCGCCCCCACCTCCTCGTATGATCAACGATCATCCGGCTTACACCGTGCATCGTCTCCTGGACTCTCGTCGCCGCGGTAGCGGCCTGCAGTATCTCGTGGACTGGGAGGGATATGGCCCGGAGGAGAGGTGTTGGGTCCCTCGTCGCCTTGCCCTGGACGCGAACCTCATCCGGGACTTCCACAGGACGCACCCTGACGGGCCTGGTAGGTCGCCCGGTGGCGCCCCTCGGAGGGGGGGTACTGTCACAGCCTCTCGCCCTTGACATCAAAGCGATCGCCCCTGACACCTGCTACACCAGCTGACACCTGCTACACCAGTTGACACCTGCTGACCCCCCCTTCACCCCGGCAATCGCCCTCACCCTTAAAAGGCCTCCATTATGGACCAGTCTTCGCTTGAACGTCGCCATTCATGGACTTCTGCCTGCCTGCCTACCTGCCACAGAACCACCTCCTGCTCTACCCCCGAGATCGGTCACGTCAATAAAGACTGGATTCTTCCCTTACCTGGTTGTCCCGTCAGCTTTTGGGTTCTTTCCCGATATGTGACATGACGGGCTTACGTCAGGAGGAGCGGTGGCTGTGCTACTGCTAACAGACATAGGCCTAACAGTGGAGCTAACGGTGCCGGTGGCTGTGAGTGTGGAGCAGCTAGCAATAGCAGCATGGAACTGCTCTGGTGCTCCGTCACGTCGTGGCTCAAGAGTTTCCCTCTCCGACTCATCTTCATCGCCCTGTTCTTATTTGTCCCCCTCGGAGAAAGGGTCTGCGTCTGGATTTTTATTTTCTACCCGAACTATTCTCTTTATCAAATAACGGTCTATCGCAATGGGCGAGATGAGCGACTAGCTAGCCAGAACTTAGCTCAGTCACATAACGTAACGTGCGCGTCTGCGCGAGCCCACACACCAGACCCCCCCCACACACACACACGTCATAGGGTACACGCGCAGCACGAACAGGCAGCCAGGGATCGGATTGGGAACAGAATGGATGGTTATTAATTTTACATATTTCTATATTTAAAAATAAAAAATACTAAAATGCTTGATTGGGCTTAACTGGGGCTACACAGATTTGTGACGTGGCTATAGCACCCCCTAGCCCCGGTGTAGCGCCGTGCCTGGTCACCAATGTGGCAGGATGAGGAAAAACACAGCAGATGAAGGCGAGTTTGATGTTTATTCCTCAACTCCAAAAACCAACTGCAGCAGGAACAACCCTGCACCGGCGAGCCCGGGAATGTAAACCACGCCCCCAGCTCACAGCCCTGCTGGGTGAGAGGCATAGCCCCTAGTGTCCGCCACAATACTAATATTACTCATGACAGGAACATTTGTACATTATTATTAGGGGTCCAAGCAGCGAAGCAGCTGGAACCCTATTGTATTTGTTAGGATTATTATTATTTTTCTCCGCTAAAAGTGTGTGAGGCTCAGCAACCGTAAGTCCTAGACCAACCAACTTTGGTACGTGGATTCCTATGGCCCCTCACTACTCAGGCACCACAAATCACCTATGTCAGCCAGATGGTGGCGCTATAACAAAGGGTCATGCGTATTTCCCACACCATAAGTCAGATCAACATAAAACTGCACAGACCTATGCATCTCAATGTGCTCTACAACTTTGTTATTGGGACCACATATGTCAGCCATATAGTTTGCCCGCTATTTTGACTTATTTGGTGTGTAAGCGCTGCAGCTCTACATACCACGCGCCAGGACACCTGGGTATAACGACATACTTTTTCTTTTTACGGCAGTCGGCTAGGACGCAAGAAATCAGACACCATCTGGTCCAGTTTTGGATACTCTGGCACATGTTTCTGAAGCAATGGAAGTGTTACGACATTTTAAAAAATTACGGTAATCGTCTAGGACACAGGCGACACAAGTAATCCGACATCTCAAAAACCGCTTTATCAAAAAATCTGAAATTTGGTATACTTATACTTGGACCCATTTGGCTACATTGCCTAAAGTGCTGATTGGCTGGATTACAAAATGGCTGCCAAACAGCCGATCAAAATTCAGCAGCTAATATCTGCTAGTGTAAATGGCCAATCTTCATGAAACTTGATAGGCTTATTCATTGTGGCACATAGAAGCCATGTACCAAATATGAAACAGATCGGACACATGGCAACTGCAATACTGCTTGGACTCCATTAATCGCCGCTTGTGGCTAAAATTATTATTATTATTATTATTATAAATATTATTGTTGTTGTTATTAATATTACCATTATTATTATTATTATTATTATTATTATTGTTGTTATAGAGCTTACGGTATGTCCCAGTTGTCAGATCAGTCACTGTGAAACAGAGGGAGGTTTTTGTACGGCTCTCTATCACCGTGTGAACACAGCCTGACTATTGATACTGTGGAGACTCTGGAAGTAGTAAACTGCTGTATCCTCAGCTTGGACTCCACCGATGGTCAGGGTGAAGTCAGTCCCAGACCCACTGCCACTAAACCTCGATGGAGTTCCAACATCTTGACCCCTTTAGTGGGCGAAACACCTCACCATATCCAAAACTCCATTGATTTCGAGGACAAGGTCCAAGGCGTAAAACTGGAACTGGATGAAACCATGGTATCCTACGACGTGACCTCGTTATTCACCTGCATTCCAACCATGGAGGCTTTGGAAACTGTGAGGCAACGTTTGCTACGTGACAACACCCTCCACAATAGGACCAACCTCAGCCCAGACCAGATTTGCCAACTACAGGACCTTTGCCTGAACACTACATATTTCCAATTCAGGGGCCAGTTTCACAGACAGAAAAACGGCTGTGCAATGGGCTCACCGGTATCTCCCATTGTAGCCAACTTATATATGGAAGAGGTAGAACACAGGGCCCTGAACTTCTTCAGAGGAACACCTCCGAGCCACTGGTTCAGGTATGTGGACGACACATGGGTCAAAATCCAAACATAAGAGGTGTAAGCGTTTATCAAACACATCAACTCAGTGGACAAGAACATTAAGTTCACAAGGGAAGACGTAAAGTACAACAGTTTGCCCTTCTTGGACTGTGACGTCCACATTGGGGAAGACAGGAGCCTCCACATTGGGGTTTACAGGAAACCTACACACACAGACCAATATCTACTTTTCGACTCACACCACCCTCTGGAACACAAACTGAGCGTCATCAGAACTCTGCAACACAGACCTGATAATGTGCCCAGCAGCACTCAGGCCCATCGAGAAGAACACAAACACCTGAGGGAAGCTTTAAAAACCTGCAGCTACCCCAGTTGGACCTTTGTGAAAACATAACACGTTCCAGAAAGACCAACCAGGTGAGCGATGAGGAGAAGAGGAACAGAAGAAATAACATAGTCATCCCGTATGTTTCTGGGGTCTCCGAGAAACTCAGGAGAATGTTTAACAAACACCGCATCCCGGTATACTTCAAACCCAGCAACCCACTCCGACAAAGACTGGTTCATCCCAAAGACCGTGTACCACACACCCGGAAAAGCAATCTGGTGTATGCTGTACAATGCAATGAGGACTGCACTGACCTATACATAGGAGAAACCAAACAACCACTACACAAATGGATGGCCCAACACAGAAGGCCAAACTCCTCAGGACAAGACTCAGCAGTCTATCTACACCTAAAGGAGAAGACACACTCCTTCCAGGACAGCAACGTACACATTTTGGACAGAGAAGATAGATGGTTTGAAAGAGGGGTGAAGGAAGCCATCTATGCGAAACTGGAAAAACCATCCCTCAACAGAGGAGGAGGTCTGCCACACCACCTACCTCCCACTTACAATGCCGTCCTTTCATCTCTACCCAGGAGACTCAAGAAGCCTAGCCTCCAAGAACAACAGTCGCTCACTAACGGCTCCAAACGACTCATGACCACTGAATGGAGCACTAACGAAGTCAAAACTAACACCTCCAACGACCGTCGCTGCTTAACATCGGATCACAAAGAGCCATTGACATCAATAGCTCTGATAACGACTCCAAAGAGGATAAATATCTGAGTTTCATCACCAGCCAGTCAGACTAGCTTGGTCTAGTCAGAAAGGCACGAACTGATGAAGCCTCTTGGATGAGAGGCGAAACTTCTTCACGGATATGTACCAAATCCAGCTGCACTCGATTCAATTCCTTTGGACAACCATGACCTGGATGAATGAGAACATCACAGACTTCCTGTAGTGTGGTATTCTAACACAGGTAGAAGGTTTTGTCTGCAGCATTGTGAGGATGTTTTGGGGACGTTGTTGAGGTAGCAGATTATATCATTTTATTTTACGAAACATTACCACAATGTTTCAAAATAAAGGAATAACAGTCTCACTGCAACATTCATAACATGTTTGAGGATGTTATTGAGGCTGAGATGATGGAACATTTCCTATAACATGTTCCTGTCATGTGATATAATAACAAGGTCTCGGTCAAGGTCACATTTATTTTTAGAGCAACTCAACACCAAGCCAGGTTTGTGCCAAAGTGCTTTACAACCATCAGAATTGAGCAACAGTTATCATTAAACATAAGTACATACGCACACACATGCATCATCATCATCATCATCATCGGCGGTCACTCGAAGCGAGTATGACTGTCCTCTCAATTGGTTTGTCTACTTGTGGGTCTTCAGATGGTTGTAGAGGCAGATCTGCGATCCACATACTTTGGTGCAGTGTGGACAGGGGAAAGTGGTGGTGGTGGTTTGTGGTGGTGGTTGAGTCTTGTTCTCTGTCTCCTTGTGGTGCTGTGGTTCTTTCTCTGCAGCACAGTGGAGCTCCATTTCATGACATGCAGCTACCTCCTGCACGGATTTCTTCCAGGAGCATCTATCCAGTGCAATGTCTTCCCAGGTGCTCGATGTGATGGTGAATTTCTTCAGACTGGGCGTGATATTGTCCTTGAAACGGATTTTTTTCCTTTGCCTGCCGGGAGCTCACTGACCTTCCTTCAGCTGGGGTACAGGATCTCTTTGGGGAGACGTGTGTTGGACATGTGGATGACACGGCCTGTCCATCAGAGTTGGTGCTGCATTATTGTGGTGGTGATGCTAGTCATGTTGGCTTCTTCCAGAACACTGATGTTGGTGCGTCTGTCCTTCCAGCTGATCCTCAGCATCTTTCATAAGGATCTTTGGCGGTATTGTTCCAGGACTCTCAGGTGCCTGCTGTAGGTGGTCCATGACTCTGCTTCATACAGCAGGGTGGGGGGAACCACCCCTCTGTAGACGAGGAGTTTTGTTTGGGCCTTTAGGTCTCGGTCTTCAAAGACTCTTACTGAGTCTGGCATAAGCACCACTGACACAACTCAGGAGATGGTTGACCTCAGACTCGATGTCAGTTTACGAGGAGAGAAGGCTGCCGAAGTAGGAGAAGTGATCAACGTCTTCAATAAACACATACATACGTATCTCTGTTAAAAGAGTTGTGAGTACACATTGTAATGCGAGCACAAAAACATATACTACACTATGCACTTATGTGTTCCGGATGTGCTGGAAAGTCCGAAATTTCAACTTCTTACTGGAAAAATGGGGTCGTCTGGTCCTTTAAGTTGAAGTGTGAAACTCAGAGCATTTCTTTTCAGTCTGTAGGTCACCAAGATGCACTTATTAGAGCTCAGCAAGGCTGTATAGCATAATAGTACACAGCATTATTCACAATGTCTTCTCTTAAATACATATAACTTTGATTTTCAACATTGAATGGTCTCAACGTTATGAAAAATAAAAACAGTGTGTTAAATGGCCAAACACAAGTTTGAAATATTAATTTACAACACAGCTGATACATTTCTTTGGTAATGGGCCAGTTTACATTGCCAAATATTACTGACATAATGCCAGCCATATTAACGTCAGTCTCTTGTGGGTGTCCATATTTGTCCCCTGTTATTTCCAGTCTGGCCACTGGGAGGTGCTGCACTTCTTTTTGTGACCAACCAGCTAGAATTTCTGACGTCTGACATCAAGTGGAACACAACTTAACTGTTTCAACACAGTTTAGAAACAAAAAAGGTACCATGATGCAACAGCACGTGTGTCCATGCCCCTGTCTTAGACTTAGACTGTCTTAGACTTAGACTGTCTTAGACTTAGACTGACTTAGACTTAGACTGACTTAGACTTAGACTGTCTTAGACTTAGACTGTCTTAGACTTAGACTGTTTTAGACTTAGACTGAAATGGATGATCCGCAGTGACGACCCCTAACAGGAGCAGCCGAAAGTAGTAGTAGTAGTAGTAGTAGTAGTAGTAGTAGTAGACTGTAGCTTCAGTTAGCACCCAGTCTTGTTCTCCCCTGTTTGTTTCTTATTGGTGCACAGATCTTCTCAGACAATACTTGATTTGGGATTAAGTTCATCTCTGGACACAACAATCAGGAATGTTAGACAATAGCAACTGATTTCAGGGAGGTTATTTGTATATGTGGCGCCAAACCGGTGCTTTACCTGTGCCCCCGTCCAGAGGGTTACTGGTTGTGTCAGGAAGGGTATCCAGCGTGAATTTTGTCAAATCGTTTTGCTGATTAAAAATAAATAAGTAAAAATAAAAATAAAAATAAATAAATAAATAAATGATGATGATGATGATGATGATGATGATAATAACAAAACATTTTATCTGTGGGCACCTTACAGAACACAGTAAAAAACAAGCAGCACTGTATCAGACAGCAGAGCATCAAAACAAAGCAGGTAGACAATAAGAAGTTAACACAACAGATAAGTATAACATCATCATCTGCACCAAACTCAATGAAGCGTGGATCAGACTGAATATGCCAGTTTGAAAAGGTGCGTTTTGAGATGAGATTTGAAGGTTGAAAGAGAGTCAGTCTTGTGACTGTCTTGTGGGAGAGAGGTCCATAGGTGGGGGGCAGAATGACTGAAGGCTCTAGACCCCATGGTAGTCAAGCGGGCCAAAGGTGCAGTGAGTTAGAGAGCAGAAGAGGATCTGAGAATGTGGGAGGGCATGTGGATATGAAGGAGTTCAGAAAGATATGAAGGAGCTAGGTTATTAAGGGACTTCAAGGTGAGGACAAGACCAGACCGGATCTGTCAAGGCCTGGGTTAACAACGGCCTCCATTGATGCTGCGCCCAGTTTCCATCAGTACAATGGAAACTGTAAAATCCACTGTGGTGACCCCTGAGAAACAGGAAACAAGCTGAAAGACAAACAAGAAGATCTGCATATGTAGGGGAGCTTGTATTTGGACATAAATGAAAAACCCTGAGAGAAGTTTTTTTTTTCTTCCAGTTTCATCATGAACTGGATTTGTGTTCGAGTGTGTGAACGGTATAATCTGAATATCATGAAATCAAAGCTTGACAATTTCACATAACTGCTCAAGGTGTTACGAAGTGTTATAGAGTGTTCTTAATCCAAGATCATTTCTTCTTCATCTAATTTGGCATTAGTCACAGAAGGTGGTGGTGACTACTGTAATAAGTGGCTGGAGCACACACAAGACGGTGTGTCCTCACAGGACATGATATAGACATCTGCTACTAACAGCAGTCTCACCAGGAAGCTCATTTGCATAGAGAGGACACTTCTTATTTGAAGGACATGCTTCAGTGCTCATGAAACCTTTATAACTCTGCAAGTCCAAAGCAAAGCCACCAACACTTGTTCATTGTGACAGCAAAGGTAAAAACCATGTGTTGGAGCAGCATTTTCATCCTGACATGTGCTGCCTTTATTCAAGGTAAGACCGGCAGAGATGATTCACTGTCTTCCTTGTTTTCCTCATCTCAACTTTTCCTCCCCTGAAAGAACTTTCTCTGATCTCACCAGTTTGTGTTTCCCCACCTGCACATTGTTTCTACCAAGTCCCTGTTTGTGTTTTACACTGTTGAGTTTCAGTTAAAACAACACCTGAAAAAAGGAATTCTATGTGTTTATGTGATGTAATGAGTAACACATCTGTCCTTTCACAGAGATTTCCAGATGTACATGTGAGACAATGAAGGCCTTCACTTTCAGTCTGTTTGTGTGTTTCTGTTTTCAGGATCAAGCAGTCAGGTCACTGTGACTCAGACTCCTTCAATGAAAGCTGCCAATGTGGGAGAATCAGTCAGTCTGGCATGCAAACTGAGTCAACCCCCTTATATTTATCAGAGCAAGTCAGGTATCTCCTGGTTCCAACAGAAACCTGGAGAAACTCCTAAACGCCTCATTTATAACGCAAAGACTCTTCAGTCAGGAACTCCATCGAGGTTTAGTGGCAGTGGGTCTGGGACTGACTTCACCCTGACCATCAGTGGAGTCCAGGCTGAGGATACAGCAGTTTACTACTGTCAGAGTCGCCACGATGTCAATAGTCAAGTTGTGTTCACACGGTGATAGAGAGCCGTACAAAAACCTCCCTCTGTTTCACAGTGACTGATCTGCCAGCTGGAACATACGGTAAGCTCTATAACAACAACATCACCATTAATAACAATAATGATAATAATAATA
The DNA here is from genome assembly GCF_029633865.1 of Lampris incognitus. Lineage (NCBI taxonomy): Eukaryota > Metazoa > Chordata > Actinopteri > Lampriformes > Lampridae > Lampris > Lampris incognitus. The sequence continues at coordinate 51,572,418 of NC_079221.1, read as the reverse complement.
ATAATAATAATAATAATAATAATAATAATAACAAAAATATAATTGTAGTAATATGTTGTTCTTGGTCTTCTTCTAATATATGGTATTAGTTGCATTGTCTGTTTTTCTATTCTATCATTGTTATTGTATTACTGGTTTCATACTAATGCACAAATTAAAAAAAATTAAATATTCTTTTCAAATTTGTCAGTTTTGTCAGTATTTCTCTTTTGTTGTCCTCACATCTGTATACATCCTATGATCACACAAAAAGTACCATTTCAATAAAATGGAAAGTAAATCCTACATGACATGAAAGTGTGAGATTTACTTTGAAACATTACTGAATCCCCCAACCTCTGAAACCAGAGTTTAGCCTCCTCAGAAAATGGACAAAATAAATGTGGTCATCCATTGATAAAAGTCGATGCTTCACACAATATGTTTAGAAAACTGCTGATTTCAGAGTTTTCAGTCACGTTGCCTTGTTGTTTGAGAGCAATGTAAAGAATTATGATTTTAACCAAATATATCCTGATGAACCAACATGTTTAATGATGTGTTCACCTACACGGTGCAATAATTAAATCAAATGATCATTAATGGTGTGATTATTACCTTCTTTAAATAAATTAACATAAAACTGACAAAACAAGTATGTAAGTAAGAATTTGCCGCTTAAAATATTTTCGTTCGTTTTGTGTACAAAATAATCTATTGACATATTTACTGGATTTTTTATCTATCAAGTTATATATTTATTTCATGGTAACTATAAAACGTATAATCAAATTCAAAATTAAAAACATTCCTTGAAAAGTTACAAATTAGAATATATTTTGTTCAGTTTTGAAAGCAGAAGTTTTACTTAACAACATTGAGAATTTGCTGCCCAAATATCTTTTCAAAATATCATCCTGACATTTATTTAAAGTTTAATAAAAGCAGTCATATTTTAGAATGACCGAATTTTTCTTTTGGTTTTTATCATTTGTCAATGTTGTGTCCAATTTTAACATTTCTGGTGTTAAAACTATTTGGTTGTATGTGTAGTGAGAAAGAGTCTCAATCCCAAGGGAAATGTTTTTTGGAGGAAACAGAAAACACTGGAAATAATTAACAATAATAATAATAATAATAATAATAATAATAATAATAATAATAATAATGGGGGTATGGGGTACCGGGACAGTTGCTACAAGCCATCCGGTCCTTGTTTAACCAAAGTGAGAGCTGTGTCTGCATTCTCGGCACAAAGTCAAACACGTTTTCAGTGGGTGTCGGACTCCGCCAAGGTTGTCCCCTGTCTCCAATTCTGTTTGTGATATTAATGGACAGGATCTCAAGGCGCAGCCAAGGTGAGGAGTGTGTCCGTTTTGTGAACCTCAGAATTGCGTCTCTGCTCTTAGCAGATGATGTGGTTTTGTTGGCTTCATCAGAACGTGACCTCCAGCGCACTGGGGCGGTTTGCAGCGGAGTGTGAAATGGCCGGGATGAGAGTCAGCACCTCCAAGTCTGAGGCCATGGTCCTCTACCGAAAATGGTGGATTGCTCCCTCCGGGTTGTGGATGAGTTGTTGCCTCAAGTGAAGGAGTTCAAGTATCTCGGGGTCTTGTTCACGAGTGAGGGTAGGACGGAGCGGGAGATTGACAGGCGGATTGGTGCAGCATCAGCAGTAATGTGGACGTTGTACCGGACTGTTGTGGTGAAGACGGAGCTGAGCCGGAAGGCAAAGCTCTCAATTTACCAGTCAATCTTCGTTCCAACCCTCACCTAGGGTCATGAGCTGAAATGAGTTTCCTCCGTAGGGTGTCTGGGCTCAGCCTTAGAGATAGGGTGAGGAGCTCGGACATCCGGAGGGAGCTCAGAGTAGAGCCGCTGCTCCTTCGCGTCGAAATGAGCCAGTGGAGGTGGTTCAGGCATCTGATTAGGATGCCTCCTGGGCGCCTTCCTTTGGAGGTTTACTGGGTACGGCCAACTGGGAGGACATCCCGGGGTAGACCCAGAACTCGCTGGAGGGACTTCATGTCCAATCTGGCCTGGGAACGCTTTGGAAACCCCAGGAGGAGCTGGAGGACGTTGCTGGGGAGAGAGACGTCTGGAGTGCCCTACTTAGCTTGCTGCCACCGCGACCCGACTCTGGAGAAGCGGCTTATGATGAATGAATGAATGAATGAATGAATGAATGAATAATAATAATAATAATAATAATAATAATAATAATGATGATGATGATGATGATGATGATGATGATGATGATGATGATGATGATGATGATAATAATAATAATAATAATAAATTGAGGTTGTGCCCAAACATTATGAGCAGAGCGGATCATAAAACAGAAGTTGAGAAAGGGAAAGTCCAGTTAAACATTTATTTGGCCACGGTAAAGCAAAAGCTTATTTTCAGCGTCAGTGTGAAGACAACAGTTCTTTATCAGTAGCAGCTAAACAAAGGCAGGTCTGCATGGAGGAGACTCTGTGCATCAGTCCCACTCAGTGGTTTATAAGGACAGACTCAACTCCTGTCACTCAGTGACACCCATCACACCTACATGTCTCTCATCTGCATGTGTAGCACTGTAGATGTTGACAGTTGACTAGGACCAGTTCTAGGTTCCTAGGAGCAGTTTATAACTAGCATCAAATGATTGCAGACCACAGACCAGGGATAAAGTTTGAACTACCGGCTTGTTTTTACGTATATAAAGAATTGTAAACATAGACAGAGAAACATACACAATTACACAATAACACTGTGAGAATGGATAAATTCCTTGAAACCTCTTGTTTTATGATTTAACCCTTATTAAACCACTATTTTGAGTTTCAGAAATTTTAGATAGATATTTTAGTTCTAATTTAAAATCCTTTTAATTCTAATTTGAAGTTATCTCTTGTTTGAGTTGACAAATTATATTAATTTGTTTTATGTTATATTTTGTTCCCTTAGGCCTTTAAGTTTCAGTTCTAATTTCCATTAACCTAAGTTACTTAACCAGTAAATCAGAATGCCAAAAGTAACACAATTGCATTACCCCATGAACAGTATGAATGAGTAATAAACTCAGCCGATACAACAATTAACAATACAATATCAGATCAACAATCAAAATCAATAATCAATGTAGGCTATAATCCGTCCTCTTTGGAAAGTCCGTTGTTGGTCCACTGAGTCCAACTGCGTTTTGCAGTAACAAACTGGAAATGTCAGTCCTACCACAATCCAGGTGCTCGAATCTGTAGGCTGCTGTCCTGAGAATGAGCCGTCTGAAGCCGCAGACAGACCACGTGGATCCAGCAGGGCTCCTATAGGTGGCTCGCCATCTTGGGGGATGAAACACCAAGCGCGATCTTCCCAATCCAAGGAAAAACCCTGGCCTGCATTATAACAGGCACATCACACATGCAAAGACATTAGTTTACATATCTCTCAATAAAATAATCAAAAGAAAACAACAGAAGTACCGACTGACATTGTAATGTCCGTAGACGCCTTGTCTTACTGACATAAGAATAATTCAAGTATGAGCCGACTTCGTAGGTTCTTAACTGTGTAGCTTTTACTAGCGTCCGTTCAACATACAACCTTCATAACATCCGCGTCTAACTTCCTGTATACGTCACATGCACTGCACGTACACCCGTGAGTAGGTCAAGTTAAACACGTGACAGGACCTTCAAAATAATAACATCTTTCATTCATTACATCTCCCCCTCTAAGATGATTTTCTAACCTGTATATCACCCCCCTTTTCACAAAAAAAATAAAAAATCCCCCACAGTACACAAGTCCATACGCCTCACAAATCCAGCCGGATTGCTGGCTTGCTCACCCTGCCAGAGCGAGTAACATATGGTGTGGAAGTTGGCATTTCTGCTGCTCGGGACTCATCCGTGTTTCCATTCTCCCCTGGAGTGACATGGTCAGGATCCCTGCTGTCAAAGGTGAGTGTTTTGGGTGTGGCCAACAGGTGGCGCCTGTTCCTTCTGTAATGTTCACCTTGAGCTGTCTCCACTATGTAGGATCTGGGAGTGGAGCTCTGACTGTGAACAACTGCTGGCATTGTCCATGTTTTCTGTCCATCAGGTTTGGTGAGTACTGCGTCACCCGAGTTCAGTGGGCGCAGTGTCCGCACGCCGTTCCTGCGGTCGTAGTAGAAAGCCTGCCTCGATTTGGCTGCGGCGTCAGCGGTTTTGATCAGTTCCTCTTTAGGCCAGGCCGGTTTCAGGTTATGCTGCAATGTGGGTAAGGTGGTTCTGATTCTCCTACCCATGAGCAATTCCGCTGGACTGGCTCCAGTGGAAGAAGAGGGTGTAGCTCTGTATGTCAACAGGGCGAGGAGAGGGTCTTCCTGTCTTAATATGCTTTCGGCTATCTGAACAGCCCTCTCTGCCTGTCCATTACTCTGGGGGTAGTGTGGGCTTGAAGTCACATGGATGAAATCATAATCCTCACCGAACCTCCTCATCTATTCTGAAACTAGCTGTGGCCCATTATCGCTAACTACAATTTCAGGGATACCAAAACGTGCAAATGTAGCCTTCAGCCTAGCTACAACCTGACTGCTAGTAGTTGTTGGTAGATTTAGGATCTCCAAAAACCTGGAATAATAGTCAGACACTATCAAGTAGTTTTGCTTTTTGTACTCACACAGGTCTATGCCAACTTTCTGCCATGGTCTGGATGGGAGCTCACTTGACATTAAAGGCTCTTTTCTCTGTGTGTTCTTGTGTTCTCTGCAGAATTGACATTGCTGTATCTTTGTTGTAATGTGCTCTGTCATTTTGGGCCACCACACTGACTGGCTAGCTCTCTCTCTGCACTTAACTATCCCCTGGTGCCCGTCGTGTATTCTCTCTAAGATCACCTCCCTCATCTCTGTGGGAATGACGATACGACTGCCTCTGATGACTAAACCATCTACCTCAGATAACTCCCCTCTCACCTGATAAAAGTCTCTGACTGTCTCCGGCACTTTATCGACATACTCAGGCCAGCCGTGTCTGATGAAGCCCAACACTGTCTGGAGCTGCAGATCCCCATCCGTGCTCTGTTTTATCTCCTGCATCCTTTGAGGTGTGGCAGGCACCTGGCACATGATGGCATCAATGTACGCTGCAACATCATCATGAGAAGCACCATCTCCGTAGCACTGCTCTGGGCCTCTGGAGAGTGTGTCAGCCACAGCTAATGTTTTGCCTGGTGCGTATTCAGCCACTGCATTGAAACGCATCAGCCTCATTAACAGTCTCTGGCACCTAATGGACACATTATCCAAGTCTTTGCTGTTCACAAGAGGCACTAGTGGTTTATGATCGGTGACAAGTCTGAAATTGTCAAGCCCAAACAAGTACTTCTCGAACCTTTCACATGCCCAGACGCTGGCTAAGCACTCTTTCTCGATCTGTGCGTACCTTGTCTCTGCGTCACTCAGCCGTCGGGAGCAGTAGGCCACGGGCTTCCAGTGTTCCCCGTGCTGCTGGAGCAGAACGCCCCCCAGCCCGTAGCTGCTGGCATCTGCTGACACCACCGTAGCCTTAGTGACGTCCCCACAGCCACTCTGTCGTTGCTATAAGCAGTCCATAAAGCGGCTGACCTACCGTGGACAGCTCTGGGACGTATTTTGCCAAATAGTTCACCATCCCGAGGAACCTCTTGAGTTCCGTCACGTTCTGGGGCTGAGCAAAGTTCTCCATTCCGGCCACTTTGTCCAGGTCAGGTCTGATGCCTGCCTCGTCGATGACGTGACCAAGGAAGCGGACTTGTTTCTGTTTGAACTTGCATTTCGCTTGGTTCAGTTTGAGACCTGCTGTTTCAATGACCCCCAGCGCCTCTGCTAGGCGCCGGTCATGGATTTCCTCAGTCTCTCCATGTATAAGGATGTCATCCATGTACACCTCTGTGCCCTCTAGCCCGGTCAGAGTTTCCGCCATCTTTCTCTGGAAAATCTCTGGAGCACTCGTTATACCAAATGGAAGGCGGCAGAAAGCATACCTCCCAAATGGGGTGATGAAAGTGGTGAGCCCCCTGCTGTCTTCATGCAAGGGGATCTGGTAAAACTGTGGGGTACTTGGGATTTAGTAGCCCCCCATCTATTTTTTATTTTATATACTTACCTTCATTGACCACTCACTAATAGTAAAGAGGAGAATTGTCTGCTGTGTTGTTGTGATAGCCGGTTCTCGCCACAGGAGGGCACTGCAGGTTAATTGCTTCTAGCCTGTGTGACGTAGTGCTGGCTCTCGCCGTGCACTCTGGGACATAGAGTCGTCAGATGAGTGTGGCCGTTCGTATAGTGAGCCATGCTCTGAAAACGTGTCCTCTGTAATGTCTATTTGACAGGTAAGCAGACTAGTTAGACATATGGAATTAGGATGGTGATTAAATATGATGTGTAGGTGGGATATGGATGCCTATTAGAAATACCCACGAAGGGACTTTCATATTTATTTTGATAACGTCATATCACTGGCTAACGTTAGCTAGATTGCTAGCGAGTTGCTAACGTTAGCATAGCCATAGCTCCCGCGGTCTGAACCCATTGTTCTGTAGCTTGGCTTTGACATTGTCTGTAGGTGTGATTAGTCTGTCCCTTTACTATGTTTAGTGTCTCCACACTGTGTAAATATGAAGGTAGGCCTATGTGTGTTGCTATTTTGATCCCCCCATGTTCCGTAACGTTATATACTGTTTAGCTTTGCTCGCGGTAGGCTAGACTAATGTGAATTTATGGAAGAATATATTTGGTGCTCTTATTGTGTATAAATTGGAGATGAGTGTGGCCGTTCGTATAGTGAGCCATGCTCTGAAAACGTGTCCTCTGTAATGTCTATTTGACAGATGGAGTAAAACAACAAAAACACCAGCCCTTGTAAGTGTCATTCTTATCAAGTGTGCTACAAATATTGGTGCCGAAACCCGGGATCAGCGCCATTGCCACCATTGTCAGGAGAAGAAGTGGGGAGCGGAGTGAGAACACGTGACCAACAATGGAACTGGAGCTTGAGCAACTGCAAGACAGGCTGAGTGAGACCCTCCTGCAGTTAGGGCTGGACCAGTTAAAAGAGGTGTGTGTTATTGCTAAAGTCCCCACTGAAAACCAGACAAAGAGGCATGCGCTGATCAGACTTATTAGTGAAACTGTGGATGAAGCAATTGAGAAGGAGGATGAAGAGGTAGCACGTCAGTTTCTGTCCAGACTAGTGGACCTCTCTAGTGAAATGAAGCAGAGAGGGGCGGAGTCACATACTGGTGCAGGTGCAGACAGTACTAACAAGGATGCTGCTGAATTGGCAAGCTTACATGAACAATATCAGGCCTTACAGTCCAGCTTTACTGCATCCACAAAAGCGCTTGAGGAAGAGATATCACGCCTCAGTGAGAAACTAAGTCTTAAAGAACCCAGTAGACCTAGTCAACCTTCAAACCCAATCCCGTCAGTAATCCAACCCCCTGAAGTGACCATACGCAGAGACTTTAAGATAAATGGCCAAATAGGAGAACGGGGGCAGATAGACAAGTTGTCTTATATAAATCTTACGCATCAGATTGATATGGGGGTGAGAAAAGGCCACAGCGAGTTGGAGATAATAGAGGCTGTAATCCGAGCCATCAGCCCTGGGCTGACTCTCCGTGACTTGTTAGAGATCAAAACCGAACTCACCCTCCCTCAGCTGAGGACCATTCTGAACGGCCATTTCAAAGAGGATAGCTCTGTGGACCTATATCACCGACTAATCAACATCACACAGGACAGTCAGGAGTCACCACAGAACTTCCTGTTCCGAGCCATAGCATGTAAAGAGAGACTCTTAGCAGCAGCGAGAGAGCCTGGCTCTGATGAACAATACAGCCCTGAACTGATACAGAAGAAGTTCCTAAGAGCTGTGGGAACTGGGCTAGTGAGTGACCAGGTAAAATATCAGCTCAAGAGCTATCTCGATGATCAAGCAACTACTGATGATGTTCTCATTGTTAAGATGATAGAGGCCGCAAGTTTCGAGTCAGAGAGACAGCGGAAATTCAAGAAGAGCTCCCACAGTAAGGAAACCAGAGTGCGGGAAGTGCGAGCTGAGGCACATCAGTATCGAGGAGCGGAAGCTGCAGTGGTCGGGGGTCAGGAGTCGTCGCCATCAACATCCGCGAGTGTGAATGCCCTTAAGACACAGGCAGGGAACCAAAAGGAGTCTGCGTTCTACGAGATAATCCAACAGCTGAAAGGAGAAATGGAACAGATGAGAAAAGCCATGAACCACTCCTCTGGCCAAAGACCTTCTCGTCAGCAGCAGCCTGTGAGGAAGCGCGGATGCAAAGCCTGTCAAGACAGTGAAAGGGGCGACCAGTGCAACCACTGTTTCAAATGCGGACAGAGTGGCCATCTTTCAAGAGGGTGTAGAGCTCAGAGGCCTGAAAAATCGGAGCAGGTAGACACGTCTAGCTGTACTGTCACCAGCAAGCTCATCGACGACAGTATTCAGCTACTAGAAGCCAGAGTGTCTGCCCGACAGCGAGACGAGGCAGGGCGGGAACAGCAAGCACCCACAGTGAGTCATATCTCCTCAAAACGCCAGTCACAGCTGCTGAACCTAATTGGAAAGAAATACATGATAAACTGTTACATTGATGGTGTAGCCACACAGGCATTGTGGGATACCGGGTCGCAGGTCTGCCTAATCAGTGAAGAATGGAGGAGAAAACATCTCCCACACACCAAGGTGAGAAGCACAGAAGAGATCCTTGGCCCTGGCACCCTGACTGGTAAAGCAGCAAACCAGACAACCATTCCTTTCTCTGGATGGGTGGAAGTGACTGTCCAGTTAGCACCGAATAGCACCACTCAGACTCCACCAATGGAACTCACTGTGCCAATACTAGTAACCACACACCAGGGCACCGCAGAAGAACCGATCATCGGTTACAATGTAATTGAACACCTGTTAGAGTCTGGAGCTGGACAGCCATCAAGTGTAATCACAAAGGCACTAAGCATTGCGTTCGCGGTTGACTACAAGAAGGCTGAAGTCCTCGTGAAGCTGATAAACAGCCAAGATGATATGGAAGGTGAGGGGATGGTTAAAGTGGGCCGAGAAAGCATGACTATTCCGGCGGGCCAGACAAAGATTGTTAAGTGTGGTGTTAGAGCAGGGCCCCTCCAAGCAGACCAGAACGTCCTCTTTGAGCCTAATGTGAACCCAAAGTGGCCAGAGGGCCTGAAGGTGGATGAAAACATTGTATGTTTACAGAAGGGAACCTGGTCACGCATCGCTGTCCCAGTGACTAACGTCACAGCTCATGACATCACACTGCCGCCACGGACTCCCCTGGGGCAGACCCAAAGAACTAGAGCCATCTACCCTGCCGCCGTGAAGCCGTTGGATGTGGATGGGACTAGTACAGTGAACCCAGTCATCCCAGGGACCTCCACAACAGGTACAGAACGAAGACCTGTGATTAGAGACACAACAAAGCTGAAAGGGCCAGGTGATGTCAAGACGGAACACCAGGAGGAAGATCTATGGGACCCGCCTGTCCCTCTGAACCACCTGACACCTGAACAACAACTGCAGGTGAGAGAGCTACTGCGGGAGGAGAGTAGTGTGTTCGCACGCGATGACCATGATGTGGGGACTATTCCATCACTCCAGCTCAAGATCCGCCTGAGTGACACCACACCGGTGAAGCGGACATACACATCAGTCCCAAAGCCTCTTCATAAAGAAGTGAAGGAATACCTCGAGGATTTACTGAACAGAGGCTGGGTAACTAAGTCAAAATCACCCTACTCAAGCCCAATCGTGTGTGTGCGGAAAAAGGATGGGAGCCTCCGCCTCTGCTGTGACTACCGTGAGTTGAACAAGAGGTCCATCCCAGACCGCCATCCAATACCACGCATCCAGGATATGCTCGACAGCCTGAAGGGGAGTGGCTGGTTTTCTGTCTTGGATCAGGGGAAGGCATATCACCAGGGGTTTCTTGAGGAGTCCAGCCGTCCACTGACTGCATTCATCACCCCGTGGGGATTATATGAATGGGTGAGAATTCCCTTCGGACTGTCCTCAGCACCAGCAGAGTTCCAGAGGTCCATGGAGGAATGTTTGATTGGGCTGAGGGACAACATTTGTCAGCCGTATTTAGATGACAACCTGGTCCACTCAACCACATTCGACGAACACCTCCAGCACCTGAGAAGAGTACTGCACCGCTACAGAAGCCATGGAATCAAGCTGACGGCAAGAAAATGTGAACTCTTCAAAAACCAAGTAAGGTTCCTGGGAAGGCTTGTGACCAAGGATGGATACACAATGGACCCCGCTGATGTGGCCCCGGTCCAGGCACTGAAGGAGAGAGAACCTACGACCATCGGAGAGCTCAGGAAGATGCTGGGATTCATCTCGTATTACCGGCCCTACATACCTAACTTCTCCCGAATCGCAAGGCCTCTCTATGACCTCCTCACCCCAGAGAAGACAGCAGCGGGGAAGCTCAAACAAAAGAGAAAGGACAAGGGGAGGAAGGGCTCCCGAGACCATCTGCCCTCCTCTCACCCAGTTAAGTGGACAGCTGAACACCAACAGGTCCTCTGTCAGTTGATTGAATTCCTCATCCAGCCACCAGTGTTGGGCTACCCAGACTTTGAACAGCCCTTTATCCTTCACTGCGACGCGTCACGAGAGGGCCTCGGGGCAGTATTGTATCAAAGACAGTCACAGGGTGGGCTGGCAGTCATCGCGTATGGGTCTAGGACACTGACAACTCCTGAGAAGAACTACCATCTCCACTCAGGGAAGTTGGAGTTCCTCGCGATGAAATGGGCCATATGTGAGAGATTTAGAGATTACCTCTACCACGCTCCATCATTCACTGTCTACACAGACAATAATCCCCTCACCTATGTGCTCACGACAGCCAAACTGAATGCGACCACCCACAGGTGGGTAGCAGAGTTAGCCGATTTCCAGTTCTCTATCAAGTACCGGCCTGGACGAGCCAATGGGGACGCAGATGGCCTCTCACGCATGCCGATGGAGCAGTACATGCAGACCTGTTCACAAGAAGTACACCCCGAGGTCATGAACAGTGTGACCCAGGCGCTCTCAGTACAGCTGGAGAGAGCTGAGCCTTGGATGTGTCCGGTAACCATAGCCACAGCACTAGCCGAGTTTGAGAAGGAACATACATCACCTGTGGCAGAGATACCCAGTCAGACGGTGAGAGACGCCCAGAGGGAGGATGCTGTCATTGGAGAGGTGCTTAAGTACATAACCTCCAATCAGTGGCCTCGGGGAAAAACACAGTGTGCGAGCAGGGGTGTTGCGACACTCATGAGAGAGAAGCATCGGCTGTGCCTTGATGATGATGGCATCCTGCGCCGGAAAACAGCTACCCGAACTCAGCTAGTCCTGCCGAAAAAGTTCCATGAGCTGGTATATAAAGAACTGCACAGAGACCTGGGCCATCTAGGCGTGGAGAGGGTGTTGCACCTGTTGAGGGACCGTTTCTATTGGCCTCACATGCAGAAAGATGTGGAACATTACATCACACAGGTGTGTAGCTGCCTGAAGACCAAGCGCCCCAACAAACCAACCAGAGCCCCTCTCACCAACATCGTGACCACACACCCATTTGAGATGGTCTCCATTGACTTCTTACACTTAGAGAAGTGTAAGGGAGGGTACGAGTATATACTGGTGGTTATGGACCACTTTACCCGTTTTGTTCAAGCCTATGCATGCAGAAACAAAGCTGCCAAGACCGCCGCAGAGAAGGTATTCGGGGACTTTGTGCTGAGATTTGGTTTCCCGGCGACGCTGCACCATGACCAAGGGAAGGAGTTTGACAATAAGCTCTTCGCCAAGCTGCAGGAGTACAGTGGAGTCAGGGGTTCTCACACAACACCGTATCACCCGCAAGGAAATGGTCAGGTCGAGCGTTTCAACAGAACGGTTCTGGCGATGCTGAGAAACCTGCCAGCGGTTGCGAAAACGGATTGGAAAGCGTCACTCCCAAAGGTGATACATGCATACAACTGCACCCGAAATGAAGCGACCGGATTTGCACCTTACTATCTGTTGTTCGGCAGAAATCCAAGACTTCCCATTGACCTGATGTTTGGCCTTAGAGCAAAGGACCAGGCACTATCCCCTCGAGAATATGCAGAGAAGTGGAAGGCCCGCATGAATGACGCCTATCGCCTAGCATCAGAGACAGCACGGAAGGAGGGGGCCAGAAACAAAACACTATACGACAAAAAGGCCCACGGGACAGAGCTGTATCCCGGATGCAGGGTTCTCATCCGCAACCTGAACGAGAAAGGAGGACCGGGGAAATTAAGACCATTCTGGGAGGACCAGGTGCATGTAGTAACACAGAGGAAGCACGCCGACAGCCCTGTGTATGAGCTGAAGCCGGAGAATGGAAAAGGACGAACCAGAATCATGCATAGGAACCTTCTTCTGCCATGCGACTTCCTGCCGGTGGAACCAAGAGAAGAGGACTTACCTGTGAAACCTAGACGGGAGAGAAAGAAGACAGACAGACAAATGCAGTGGAACCAGGAACAGGACAGTGACTCAGATGATGAGGATAACTGGAGATGCATCGTGGGACGACCAACAGTCAGAGCCAGTGAGCGGATCCAGAGTCAGCTGAGCCCAGATGCCTTGGAGTTCTATCCGGAGGAAAGAGACGGTCAAGATGAAGAGGATTTTGCGGAGCAGCCTGCAACAATAGAGGACAATGGGACAGTGTCAGAGAATGGCGAGACATCTGGAGCTGAAGAAGAGGATGAGCCCGATGACGACAAGAGCCTGGAAGATGCCTTGCAGCCTCCACCAGAAGATGCCTTGCAGCCTCCTCCAGGGGAAGCTGTGCAGCCTGCCAGAGAAAAAGCATATCCTTTGAGAAATAGAAAACCTACACCAGTGTTTACTTATCACAGACTAGGGCAGCCTAGTGTGTCTGGTAGATAAGCAAATCAGACAACTCAGTATAAATAAATAAATGAAAAAAAAAAAAAAAAAAAACTTTTGACATGTTACAATTGTTATAGCTATGTGATTTTAGTTGTCCTGTGATCACCAGACACAGAGTTACTGTAGCATTGGGGTTTTAGAACACACCTGTTACCACCAGGGATATTACTATTACAAAGTTATTTGCTTTTAGTCAGATACTATAGCTCCCCGGCCTCAAGACGGACGAAGCAGTGGATTCAAGTGCACATTATTTACTGCAAACATATACCATTAATAGGAGATGTGTGTTATATGTTATGACTGATTACAGTACAGTATCCAGATTGACTCCTGCTTAGTAATAACCTATCTTTTCAATGAAAAGTTATGCAATGTGGACTGGTAGATTTGTTATGTCGGGACGCCATTATCTTTTTGAGGGGAGAGTGTGGGGTACTTGGGATTTAGTAGCCCCCCATCTATTTTTTATTTTATATACTTACCTTCATTGACCACTCACTAATAGTAAAGAGGAGAATTGTCTGCTGTGTTGTTGTGATAGCCGGTTCTCGCCACAGGAGGGCACTGCAGGTTAATTGCTTCTAGCCTGTGTGACGTAGTGCTGGCTCTCGCCGTGCACTCTGGGACATAGAGTCGTCAGATGAGTGTGGCCGTTCGTATAGTGAGCCATGCTCTGAAAACGTGTCCTCTGTAATGTCTATTTGACAGGTAAGCAGACTAGTTAGACATATGGAATTAGGATGGTGATTAAATATGATGTGTAGGTGGGATATGGATGCCTATTAGAAATACCCACGAAGGGACTTTCATATTTATTTTGATAACGTCATATCACTGGCTAACGTTAGCTAGATTGCTAGCGAGTTGCTAACGTTAGCATAGCCATAGCTCCCGCGGTCTGAACCCATTGTTCTGTAGCTTGGCTTTGACATTGTCTGTAGGTGTGATTAGTCTGTCCCTTTACTATGTTTAGTGTCTCCACACTGTGTAAATATGAAGGTAGGCCTATGTGTGTTGCTATTTTGATCCCCCCATGTTCCGTAACGTTATATACTGTTTAGCTTTGCTCGCGGTAGGCTAGACTAATGTGAATTTATGGAAGAATATATTTGGTGCTCTTATTGTGTATAAATTGGAGATGAGTGTGGCCGTTCGTATAGTGAGCCATGCTCTGAAAACGTGTCCTCTGTAATGTCTATTTGACAGATGGAGTAAAACAACAAAAACACCAGCCCTTGTAAGTGTCATTCTTATCAAGTGTGCTACAAATATTGGTGCCGAAACCCGGGATCAGCGCCATTGCCACCATTGTCAGGAGAAGAAGTGGGGAGCGGAGTGAGAACACGTGACCAACAATGGAACTGGAGCTTGAGCAACTGCAAGACAGGCTGAGTGAGACCCTCCTGCAGTTAGGGCTGGACCAGTTAAAAGAGGTGTGTGTTATTGCTAAAGTCCCCACTGAAAACCAGACAAAGAGGCATGCGCTGATCAGACTTATTAGTGAAACTGTGGATGAAGCAATTGAGAAGGAGGATGAAGAGGTAGCACGTCAGTTTCTGTCCAGACTAGTGGACCTCTCTAGTGAAATGAAGCAGAGAGGGGCGGAGTCACATACTGGTGCAGGTGCAGACAGTACTAACAAGGATGCTGCTGAATTGGCAAGCTTACATGAACAATATCAGGCCTTACAGTCCAGCTTTACTGCATCCACAAAAGCGCTTGAGGAAGAGATATCACGCCTCAGTGAGAAACTAAGTCTTAAAGAACCCAGTAGACCTAGTCAACCTTCAAACCCAATCCCGTCAGTAATCCAACCCCCTGAAGTGACCATACGCAGAGACTTTAAGATAAATGGCCAAATAGGAGAACGGGGGCAGATAGACAAGTTGTCTTATATAAATCTTACGCATCAGATTGATATGGGGGTGAGAAAAGGCCACAGCGAGTTGGAGATAATAGAGGCTGTAATCCGAGCCATCAGCCCTGGGCTGACTCTCCGTGACTTGTTAGAGATCAAAACCGAACTCACCCTCCCTCAGCTGAGGACCATTCTGAACGGCCATTTCAAAGAGGATAGCTCTGTGGACCTATATCACCGACTAATCAACATCACACAGGACAGTCAGGAGTCACCACAGAACTTCCTGTTCCGAGCCATAGCATGTAAAGAGAGACTCTTAGCAGCAGCGAGAGAGCCTGGCTCTGATGAACAATACAGCCCTGAACTGATACAGAAGAAGTTCCTAAGAGCTGTGGGAACTGGGCTAGTGAGTGACCAGGTAAAATATCAGCTCAAGAGCTATCTCGATGATCAAGCAACTACTGATGATGTTCTCATTGTTAAGATGATAGAGGCCGCAAGTTTCGAGTCAGAGAGACAGCGGAAATTCAAGAAGAGCTCCCACAGTAAGGAAACCAGAGTGCGGGAAGTGCGAGCTGAGGCACATCAGTATCGAGGAGCGGAAGCTGCAGTGGTCGGGGGTCAGGAGTCGTCGCCATCAACATCCGCGAGTGTGAATGCCCTTAAGACACAGGCAGGGAACCAAAAGGAGTCTGCGTTCTACGAGATAATCCAACAGCTGAAAGGAGAAATGGAACAGATGAGAAAAGCCATGAACCACTCCTCTGGCCAAAGACCTTCTCGTCAGCAGCAGCCTGTGAGGAAGCGCGGATGCAAAGCCTGTCAAGACAGTGAAAGGGGCGACCAGTGCAACCACTGTTTCAAATGCGGACAGAGTGGCCATCTTTCAAGAGGGTGTAGAGCTCAGAGGCCTGAAAAATCGGAGCAGGTAGACACGTCTAGCTGTACTGTCACCAGCAAGCTCATCGACGACAGTATTCAGCTACTAGAAGCCAGAGTGTCTGCCCGACAGCGAGACGAGGCAGGGCGGGAACAGCAAGCACCCACAGTGAGTCATATCTCCTCAAAACGCCAGTCACAGCTGCTGAACCTAATTGGAAAGAAATACATGATAAACTGTTACATTGATGGTGTAGCCACACAGGCATTGTGGGATACCGGGTCGCAGGTCTGCCTAATCAGTGAAGAATGGAGGAGAAAACATCTCCCACACACCAAGGTGAGAAGCACAGAAGAGATCCTTGGCCCTGGCACCCTGACTGGTAAAGCAGCAAACCAGACAACCATTCCTTTCTCTGGATGGGTGGAAGTGACTGTCCAGTTAGCACCGAATAGCACCACTCAGACTCCACCAATGGAACTCACTGTGCCAATACTAGTAACCACACACCAGGGCACCGCAGAAGAACCGATCATCGGTTACAATGTAATTGAACACCTGTTAGAGTCTGGAGCTGGACAGCCATCAAGTGTAATCACAAAGGCACTAAGCATTGCGTTCGCGGTTGACTACAAGAAGGCTGAAGTCCTCGTGAAGCTGATAAACAGCCAAGATGATATGGAAGGTGAGGGGATGGTTAAAGTGGGCCGAGAAAGCATGACTATTCCGGCGGGCCAGACAAAGATTGTTAAGTGTGGTGTTAGAGCAGGGCCCCTCCAAGCAGACCAGAACGTCCTCTTTGAGCCTAATGTGAACCCAAAGTGGCCAGAGGGCCTGAAGGTGGATGAAAACATTGTATGTTTACAGAAGGGAACCTGGTCACGCATCGCTGTCCCAGTGACTAACGTCACAGCTCATGACATCACACTGCCGCCACGGACTCCCCTGGGGCAGACCCAAAGAACTAGAGCCATCTACCCTGCCGCCGTGAAGCCGTTGGATGTGGATGGGACTAGTACAGTGAACCCAGTCATCCCAGGGACCTCCACAACAGGTACAGAACGAAGACCTGTGATTAGAGACACAACAAAGCTGAAAGGGCCAGGTGATGTCAAGACGGAACACCAGGAGGAAGATCTATGGGACCCGCCTGTCCCTCTGAACCACCTGACACCTGAACAACAACTGCAGGTGAGAGAGCTACTGCGGGAGGAGAGTAGTGTGTTCGCACGCGATGACCATGATGTGGGGACTATTCCATCACTCCAGCTCAAGATCCGCCTGAGTGACACCACACCGGTGAAGCGGACATACACATCAGTCCCAAAGCCTCTTCATAAAGAAGTGAAGGAATACCTCGAGGATTTACTGAACAGAGGCTGGATAACTAAGTCAAAATCACCCTACTCAAGCCCAATCGTGTGTGTGCGGAAAAAGGATGGGAGCCTCCGCCTCTGCTGTGACTACCGTGAGTTGAACAAGAGGTCCATCCCAGACCGCCATCCAATACCACGCATCCAGGATATGCTCGACAGCCTGAAGGGGAGTGCCTGGTTTTCTGTCTTGGATCAGGGGAAGGCATATCACCAGGGGTTTCTTGAGGAGTCCAGCCGTCCACTGACTGCATTCATCACCCCGTGGGGATTATATGAATGGGTGAGAATTCCCTTCGGACTGTCCTCAGCACCAGCAGAGTTCCAGAGGTCCATGGAGGAATGTTTGATTGGGCTGAGGGACAACATTTGTCAGCCGTATTTAGATGACAACCTGGTCCACTCAACCACATTCGACGAACACCTCCAGCACCTGAGAAGAGTACTGCACCGCTACAGAAGCCATGGAATCAAGCTGACGGCAAGAAAATGTGAACTCTTCAAAAACCAAGTAAGGTTCCTGGGAAGGCTTGTGACCAAGGATGGATACACAATGGACCCCGCTGATGTGGCCCCGGTCCAGGCACTGAAGGAGAGAGAACCTACGACCATCGGAGAGCTCAGGAAGATGCTGGGATTCATCTCGTATTACCGGCCCTACATACCTAACTTCTCCCGAATCGCAAGGCCTCTCTATGACCTCCTCACCCCAGAGAAGACAGCAGCGGGGAAGCTCAAACAAAAGAGAAAGGACAAGGGGAGGAAGGGCTCCCGAGACCATCTGCCCTCCTCTCACCCAGTTAAGTGGACAGCTGAACACCAACAGGTCCTCTGTCAGTTGATTGAATTCCTCATCCAGCCACCAGTGTTGGGCTACCCAGACTTTGAACAGCCCTTTATCCTTCACTGCGACGCGTCACGAGAGGGCCTCGGGGCAGTATTGTATCAAAGACAGTCACAGGGTGGGCTGGCAGTCATCGCGTATGGGTCTAGGACACTGACAACTCCTGAGAAGAACTACCATCTCCACTCAGGGAAGTTGGAGTTCCTCGCGATGAAATGGGCCATATGTGAGAGATTTAGAGATTACCTCTACCACGCTCCATCATTCACTGTCTACACAGACAATAATCCCCTCACCTATGTGCTCACGACAGCCAAACTGAATGCGACCACCCACAGGTGGGTAGCAGAGTTAGCCGATTTCCAGTTCTCTATCAAGTACCGGCCTGGACGAGCCAATGGGGACGCAGATGGCCTCTCACGCATGCCGATGGAGCAGTACATGCAGACCTGTTCACAAGAAGTACACCCCGAGGTCATGAACAGTGTGACCCAGGCGCTGTCAGTACAGCTGGAGAGAGCTGAGCCTTGGATGTGTCCGGTAACCATAGCCACAGCACTAGCCGAGTTTGAGAAGGAACATACATCACCTGTGGCAGAGATACCCAGTCAGACGGTGAGAGACGCCCAGAGGGAGGATGCTGTCATTGGAGAGGTGCTGAAGTACATAACCTCCAATCAGTGGCCTCGGGGAAAAACACAGTGTGCGAGCAGGGGTGTTGCGACACTCATGAGAGAGAAGCATCGGCTGTGCCTTGATGATGATGGCATCCTGCGCCGGAAAACAGCTACCCGAACTCAGCTAGTCCTGCCGAAAAAGTTCCATGAGCTGGTATATAAAGAACTGCACAGAGACCTGGGCCATCTAGGCGTGGAGAGGGTGTTGCACCTGTTGAGGGACCGTTTCTATTGGCCTCACATGCAGAAAGATGTGGAACATTACATCACACAGGTGTGTAGCTGCCTGAAGACCAAGCGCCCCAACAAACCAACCAGAGCCCCTCTCACCAACATCGTGACCACACACCCATTTGAGATGGTCTCCATTGACTTCTTACACTTAGAGAAGTGTAAGGGAGGGTACGAGTATATACTGGTGGTTATGGACCACTTTACCCGTTTTGTTCAAGCCTATGCATGCAGAAACAAAGCTGCCAAGACCGCCGCAGAGAAGGTATTCGGGGACTTTGTGCTGAGATTTGGTTTCCCGGCGACGCTGCACCATGACCAAGGGAAGGAGTTTGACAATAAGCTCTTCGCCAAGCTGCAGGAGTACAGTGGAGTCAGGGGTTCTCACACAACACCGTATCACCCGCAAGGAAATGGTCAGGTCGAGCGTTTCAACAGAACGGTTCTGGCGATGCTGAGAAACCTGCCAGCGGTTGCGAAAACGGATTGGAAAGCGTCACTCCCAAAGGTGATACATGCATACAACTGCACCCGAAATGAAGCGACCGGATTTGCACCTTACTATCTGTTGTTCGGCAGAAATCCAAGACTTCCCATTGACCTGATGTTTGGCCTTAGAGCAAAGGACCAGGCACTATCCCCTCGAGAATATGCAGAGAAGTGGAAG